>NW_027441987.1:0-42500 GCF_048569485.1 Anomaloglossus baeobatrachus | reverse complement strand
GTGCAAAAATCGCCACCAGCTGTCCGCAGGTGATTACAGCTATATGGCTTAGGATGTTATGGCCCGCGATCGTTAAGGGGTTAAGAGTAGTGAAGGGGTTAAAACACTGAAGGAAATAAAGTAATGAAATGTAAATCATTTACAAAAGTGCCACCCAACGAAATCCGCATGTCAGAGGCTTTCGCCTACCTGGTTGCCTATGGATACGTTCTGTATTTCCTTCACGACAGGTCGCACATGCTCAGTAGACACCTGCTGTTCTTCTATAGTGGTCATCCTCTTCTCACTTTGCAGTGATAGTGCAGTGAAACGTGCACACTGAGTCAACACTGACACTGTGCGCCCACTTCTGTCACACATAACAGTATCCTCTCAGAAAGTGCTGTAAAGAAGAACGAGCACAGACATACCAGCAACTAAACCACTGTTTCTTCCTCATATAAAGCATGAATATTTATGTTAATATTTGTTATAATGGCCGCCTCCTGCCTATACATACAATATAAATACAACTAGGCCTTCATCGACACACTGTCTGAAAGAGAAACTGTCTCTGTTGCCCATAGCGACCAATCAGAGCTGAGCTCTAATGTTTTAAACAGCTCCGGTAAAATGAAACCTGCGCTGTGATTGGTTGCTATGGGCAGCAAAGAGATACTAGAGGACACACAGGGGAAAAATATCTAAAACACACAGTATTGTAGGATGGAGGGCGGTTGGACTATACACAGAACCTCCTATCACTACTCCTATCACAAAGTAATGGAGGAGCAGCTAATATAGCTTTACACGGATGAGAGCAGTGAGTCTGGAGAAGAAGCCGGGGCTTGTGGGAAATGTAGTTTATAGAGGTCACATGGCCACCAGTGAAGGACCGCCCACTTCACACTGAGCACAGAAACATGTATGGAGGAGATGGAGCCAGAAAAATGGAAGGAATGTCGCAGTGAGGATCTGAAGATATGGTCAGGCTACTATAGAGAAGAAAAATTGTTTAGAAGAACAGAGAGTCCTCAGTGGTTGATACCTTTTAATGGCTAACTGAAAAGATGGTAATAATTGCAAGCTTTCCAGACTACTCAGGTCTCTTCATCAGGCATGGTATAACACAAAATCTGAAGAGTCACATATTTATACACAACAGGACTTAGAATAGTGCAGTAAAACAACAAAAAACAAGTTATATGAAACAGAAATATCACTATGGCAGGGGGCAAACTGTTGTGGCCATAAATACTGCTGCAGTTCAGTGTGAAAGTTTTTTATTGTCCTCTGATAGGGGTCTGGCCCGGGCTGTGACACGCTCGGATGGTCAGAGGAGCACATCTTTTAACTGATGTAAAAAGACATGAATCCATGAGCTCCTCTAAACACCTCCAGATGTGGATTGTAGGTGACTACAAGAGGGACCCGGTTGTTTTCTTCTTTAGTTTTATAATGTAGAAGATGGTTTCTTGATATTCTGGTGGCTCTTATAATCTGGTTTTCAATTGTTCTTGGGTGGTAGCCTTGATTCAGAAAGGTTTTTCTGAGGCCCTCAAGGTGATTGTCTCTATCTGTACTGTTGGAACATATCCGATTGTACCTGATAGCCTGGCTGTATACAATAGAGTTTTTTAACTTCAAGTCCCAGAGAGATAGGAGACTCTGGGAGTACAAACTTATGATGACCTTTGACACATTCAGAGAAGGAATGAATGTGTCTCATGGATTCATGTCTTTTTACATCAGTTAAAAGATGTGCTCTTCTGACCATCCGAGCGTGTCACAGCCCGGGCCAGACCCCTATCAGAGGACAATAAAACTTTCACACTGAACTGCAGCAGTATTTATGGCCACAACAGTTTGCCCCCCTGCCATAGTGATAGTTCTGTTTCATATAACTTGTTTTTTTGGTTTTTTTTTTTTACTGCACTATTCTAAGTCCTGTTGTGTATAAATATGTGACTCTTCAGATTTTGTGTTATACCATGCCTGATGAAGAGACCTGAGTAGTCTCGAAAGCTTGCAATTATTACCATCTTTTCAGTTAGCCATTAAAAGGTATCAACCACTGAGGACTCTCTGTTCTTCTAAACAATTTTTTATCTCTACTGGCTAACACGGTACAAAGATATATTTTCCTTGTATCAAAATGGAGGATACCAGAATGTACCGCATCTTTATGGAACTAAAGACACTTCTGAAGAAACGCGCACAACTGGACAGCGACATATTTTTCTTATCCAAATGCAAAAAGGAGAATCTGATCCCCAAAGGACTCTGGATTACAAACCCAATTCTACATACCTACAATACTCATTATGCACAAAACCTTTGTCTCAGGACTTCTGAGAGACTAAGGAACCACCTTTTGCATGTCTTCTACAGCATCAAGAGTAAAATCCAGAGGGAATTTGAAACACAAAGGAAGACACTTCCAGAAAGCACAGAACAAGAAGTACAACAATACTACTACAGACTACGAACCCTTCTGATCCACAACAAGGAAAAGAAGCTACATAGATTGTATTAAGTCCTGAATTGAGGCGCAAACAGGTGGAGAACAAAGCCAAAACCTGACAACTTGGACAACCACTCCATTCAAGACACAAAAGCATCTAACTGTGTTATCAATCTCTCGGATTACAAACCAAACAAAATGGAAGTTGCTGTGCTTTCTAGAGGACTCTCATTTTGTCCTACTAAAGCTCTAGACAAAATTGAACTCTGCAGCGACATGGAAGATTACTTCAGGAGACTACGTCTGAGGGAATATTTTAGCGATGCAGATGTTTCAGAATCCACCCAGACTGAAGGAAGACGGATCTTGACAACCAGGAAAAGATCAGATTGGACACCTCCACCAGGACGCAACCCTCATCTGGATAACTATATAGACACTTTCAGACATTTGGTAAAATCCACTTTCCTAGACACACACAGGAGGCAACCATCCAACATCAGTGCCCAGGAGAGAAGGGCCATAAAATCTTTGAAAACCAACAAAGAAATCATCATTAAACCTGCAGACAAGGGGGGTGCAATAGTCATGATGAACAAATCAGACTACATGAAGGAAGCACACAGACAACTGATGGACACACGCTACTATAAGAAATTGGAGTCTGACCCTACACAGGACTATTACAAGGAACTTAACAAGTTGGCCTCTTGTCTGCCTGACATATCCATAAGAACTGATGAACTGATAACGGTGAGTCCAAGAATAGGCACATTCTACATGCTTCCCAAAATTCACAAATCTGGAAACCCAGGAAGACCCATCATTTCATGTGTGGGCACCCTCACTGAACAAGTCTCTGGATGGGTAGAGGGTATCCTTAAACCCTTGGTAAGGGATACAACCAGCTACATCCAGGACACTACTGACCTATTGAAAAAACTATCAGCAATAGGTCCTCTTCCAGAGGGAACCATCCTTGCTACCATGGATGTGGAATCCTTGTACTCGAATATTCCACACCAGGATGGATTAAATGCTTGCAAAATTTTCCTGGAAAATACAGGAACTGATGCCAATTCTGTGGTGAAGCTTACAAAATTCATCCTCACCCATAATTACTTTGCATTTGACAATGACATATCTACAGGAGACTGGGACTGCAATGGGAAGCAAAATGGCACCACAATATGCAAATCTTTTCATGGCCAAGCTTGAGAGTGACTTTTTATCCTCTTGTCCTATCAGGCCTCTGGCCTACTACCGTTACATTGATGATATTTTAATTATCTGGACAGAGTCTGAGCAGCAGCTGAAGACCTTCCATGAACAATTTAATCAGTTTCATCCCACCATCAACCTAACACTCAACTACTCCCGCACGGAAATCAACTTCTTGGACACCATCATTAAACTACGGAACAATGAAATACAGACATCCCTGTACAAGAAGCCAATTGACCGTCCAACATACCTGAAATGAGACAGTTTTCATCCAAAACACATAAAAAACTCTATTGTATACAGCCAGGCTATCAGGTACAATCGGATATGTTCCAACAGTACAGATAGAGACAATCACCTTGAGGGCCTCAGAAAAACCTTTCTGAATCAAGGCTACCACCCAAGAACAATTGAAAACCAGATTATAAGAGCCACCAGAATATCAAGAAACCATCTTCTACATTCTAAAACTAAAGAAGAAAACAACTGGGTCCCTCTTGTAGTCTCCTACAATCCACATCTGGAGGTGTTTAGAGGAGCTGCACGGAAACTACAACCATTACTGCAAAAAGAAGCCCGGTTAAAATCTATTTTTCCAGACCCCCCACTTCTGTGTTTTAGACAGCCCCCAAATCTAAGAAGCATCATTGTCAGAAGCTCCCTGTCCTCTCCAACACCAACAGGAACATTTCCCTGCAACTAGAAAAAATGTAAGACCTGTCCATTAATATTGACAACGGACAAGATAAAGATTCCCAGATCACATCAGGACTACAAGATCCCAGGTACCTTCAGCTGCACTACAACCAATGTGGTGTACTTAATTATATGTACCAAATGTCCAACTGGGGGTCTGTATGTAGGGGAGACCGGACAACAGCTCAGGACAAGGATGAATTCTCACCGCCACACAATTAGAGAAAAAAGGATGGATCTACCTGTGGCCAAACATTTTTGTAACTCAGACCACAGCATCATGGACATGAAATTGCTGGTATTGAAAGTGTTGAGGAGAGCCATAAAATGAAATACTTAATTAACCTCTGGACATAGAGCATTGTGGGAAATATGTCGATTTGCCTTATATAATTCAGGTTTCAGATCATATACATGACACAGATATAAAGATGGCCACCATTTCCTGTTATCCACACCTTGCTTGGAATGCAAGGAATGTCCAGATGAAAGAAGACCCCTGGTCAAGCTAGAAGACATCACAGACCAAACCATCAGCATGGATGCACCAGATGACGTCCCTCCCATCGTCATGGTTTCATCCACTGGAGTCAGACCTGCCCATCAACAGCAACACGGATCTCCCCATTCGCTAGCCCATGAACTGTCCCACTAAATGGGCATATCTGAACTTGTGTACGCCCCTAGCCTATATCAAGAGGATGCATGAGTCTCCTCTGTCTGTTTGGTGCCATTTTCTACTGTGACCAAGAAGAGACTTCATATCCGACTGTGTCTGGTGTGAATTCTTTTATGCATGCACTTGGCCCATATCAATTCGGCCAGGCAGTAGGCAACTAGTGATCTCTGGTTAAGAGTTCACCTTAACATTATTGGTGCCCAACGTGGGGCCAATAGACGTAGACACCTGAAATCCTGATGAACCGGCAACTGGAATGGCATGACGTGCTGGACACCCCAGGAAACTGATCACTTCCGAACGAGAGTACGGTAAGTCTGCTGATTTTTCATAATCTGTAGTCTTCCCGTGGTCTCGGTGGGGTGTGTGGCACTGATTGCCTGACTGTGTCCGGTTTGTTGGGGTATCTGTTGACGGGCAGACGGGTCTCACGGCTATTGGCCATATTAATCTCGGAAGAACCGTCACGTATTCAGTTGCCTGCTGTCTGTTGTGTATTTGTGAAAAGAGCAAGTGGGTTTGTGAGCAGTGTCTGGAAACAAAAAGGATATTGTCTGTCACATGGTTTATGGTTGCCTGTGATATGGTTTGTGTTTTTTTTGTAGTGCCAAGCTCAGATTGAGTGCAGAGCTTTATGTAGTGCCAAGCTCACTGAGTGCAGAGCCAGATGTAAGTGCCAAGCTCAGATTGAGTGCAGAGCTTTTTGTAGTGCCAAGCTCACTGAGTGCAGAGCCAGATGTAAGTGCCAAGATCAGCTAGACTTAAGTGCAGAACCATATGTAAGGGACCAGCTTTAGCTAGACTGAGTGCAGAGCCTTACGTTATACATAAATCTAACCTTTTTAAAGTGTTTTCCTGGAGTGAATTGGCTGGTATAGACACCTTGTAGTCAGGGGTGATACTAGGTGTTTTTTTATTAGGCTAGTTGTAAGTCCTCCAAGAGAGGCGAATCGGCCGGTATAGACTCCTTGTAGTCAGTGGTGATACTAGGTATTTTTTTATATATTACGGAACGCAGAAATCAGACAGGGACCACGTGGCAGTATAAGAAAGGATTTGGAAGTGTGTGCTGCAAACTGCAGGTTTTCTTTGGTGTTTCAGTTATTTGTCATCTCCCCCGTCTTTTTGTTTGTCTGTTTTTATCTGGTATGCATAGAGAAAGATTGCTTGTTTGGTGTTGTTTATCTTGAGAGAAAGATGGAAAAATTGATGAAGCGGTGTCTAGTTGTGCTGGAAAGATCCGGATGAGTGGACTTTGTTGAGATGTGGGGACTCTAGGCTGCAATCCTGTGATAAACCATGTGCTAGTCATGGAGGCAGACATTTTAGGTAAGATTTTAAAATGGTGGATGAAGCACATGGTGGCCGAGGCATGCATGGTTTAAACAAAGAAAAGGCGGGGGATGTGTGAAGAAGACCATGTGCTCTGTAAATGTTTGAACAATGGATTGGATGGAGTACTATATACTTAGCCAGAAAAATAAGTGTTTTTATCTATAATTAGACTTAGATCTGGGACATATGTGTGTGTATAAATATATATATGTATAAGTACAGACTATAGAAAATGGGGAGACAGAGTTTGAGCAGATGTAAGGTCAGTTTTCCCTTTTCTCTGCCACATGTTCCTACAGATTTTAAAATGGTTGATGAAGCACATGGCTGAATGGAGTAGTACAAACTTAGACAGAAAAATTAGTGTTTTTAACTGTAGTTGGACCAGGAGTGTGGATATGTAAATCTGTGTGTATATGTATAGAGTATGGAATATAGGCAGGAAGGATAATTGGTTAAACTTGTAAGTTTAGCAGAAGTAAAATCAGTTTCTCCCTTCCCCCTCTCATGTGGTTCAACCGCCCTTACACAAAGAAGCCATGTGCTATTCTGGCAGTGGCCATTTTGTTAGTAAATCTGTATGGAGCCCTTCAGTGGAGCTGACAAAACTGCAGCCACTGAATAACATGAAGTGTTAGTAAATGTTTATAGCACTAAAAGATGGAATATTGTATGATTGGGTAGTTGTGGAAGACACTTAATATAGATCCAGTGTGCAGGTTGGATTGAGTCAGGACAGTCACAAGGAGCAATACCTTATTAATTAATATGCAATAAAAGAATAAGAGAAAAACCTTAAAATAAACGTACCTTTGCGGCAGATATCATGATAAATAAATATTGCAATTATGAATGTGGCAAATAAATCCTGAGAGCTGCATGTTTTAGGTAAAAAAAAAAAATCCAACAGAAGAGAGATGTGACTTGTGTCCAGTGAAAATAAATAGTGTACTTCCTGTTTTGGGGGAGGAACAACTTGTTTGTGTGTTTGTGGCTACAGGGGGTGGATGGAAATACAGGCTTTTCCACTAGAGTATCAGGTTTCGGGGGGGGGGAATTAGTTCTATCTATTTAAATTTACACCTTAAAAGAGCAGCCCAAGAAAAAAAAAAAGAGCTTTATGCATTTAATTCATTGCAAATTATACTGAAAAAAAAGTATAATTTATTTTACTAATTTTATCCCAAAAGAAATAAAAGTTAACTGTGGACAGGTTTAGATTCATTGATAGCTTTTCAAGCATAGAGGTCTGTTGGATAATTTTTCTATGGCAAATCAACATTTTGTTTTCCCACATGGTCAGTTTATTTGTTCTAGATTCTTTTATCCCTTCAAGTTATAGGACAGTATCACAGAGATGCTGATAATCTCCTCAATGTTTCAAATATGAACGCCCACACGTCCAATATCCAGAGGTTGTGCTACGTTATTATTATAGTTATTATTAATAATAATAATAATAATAATCATAATAATCATTTATTCATAATTACAATAATTTGTTTTAAGAAATGTGGATTATTTATGGAATTCTGTGTTTTATATTTAATGTATTGAATAATCTGCTTTCTTTTTATAGAAAGAATGATTGCAGTGCAGATTTCTGTGGTCCAAGCAAAGGTTATAAAAGCCATTGAAAGGGTTTTCCATTATTACGTTACAGATAAAAACAATATTTCTGGTGTTCCCGATTAGGTACAATCTATACAATGTGACTTTCATGCCTAAATGTAGAGCTCCGGGGCCACACAGTTTTTGAATCTAATTATGTTTTGGATAATAGATTCATAAAGGGGGGAAATATGATGTGGAAAAATCACACGTATTATTTAAGGTTTTAATTTGTTCATCGATTGGGTTTTTCTATTAAGTGTTCTTTATATTTTTATCTGTAAGGAGGATACAGCAGACAGACATATATCTCATGATTGCTCTGATGTAACAAGAATTGTCAGGTTTTGAACATATCTCAGATGAGCCTATTGCTAATGCAGATTTTGAGTTTTTCTGTAGATGGATCCAGATACCAAGATGCTGGTTGATTCTGCACTGGATATGCTGAGGTTACACAACATGAGGTAATAAAAATCCAACCACTCCTCTCTCATCGGCATAGGAGAATGAGATGAAGATTTGCGATCACTGTGGTTCGTAGAGCGGAAAGGGGTAAGATAGTCAAAATGTGGATATAGGCAGCAGCCGGAGGAGATGCTCGCACAGGTGCACAACAAAGAGGCAGTGAATGGGCCTAGAGTTGAGAGTCCAATGCAGACCAGTACCTCGGTGGCTCCTGTCACGTCGTCCGTGACATTGGTCACTCCTTGTGTTCTTAAATCCTTACAGGAACAAGCGATTCAGCAAGTAACGGAGTGTGAGACGCAGGGAGCCAGTGACTGAGGAAGGTCTGTGGATAAAGGGCGGTAAGCTTTCTCTGCCATGAGCGCTCTACTCAATAATGGCCCAGGTAATCCATGTGACAAAGGTGTTGGGATGGACAAGACATGGGCGGCACCACTGCTCAGTACCCAGGTGGCCAGACATCCAGTCTTGTAAGACGTGTGCCTATTAAGGTAGAATAAACTGTAAAGACCTCGTAGCAACACCCCCCTCATCTGCTCTACTGCTCCGGTGATTGCAGATTAGTCATATACATCTACCATGAGTAGGTTTATATGAGTTTTGTGCGTGTTGTGTGAATTTCTTTTCAGGCCTGCTCTGAAACATATCCAGTATGGAAAACATTACTGCTGAAAAACGTATGGTGCTGGTGGTATGTAAGAATAGAGTTCCAAACAGTGATAAAGTACATATTCTATAGCACAGGTCATTATAGAGATCCTACAGTACCTGGGGATGCCCCTGATGAACCCCTGTCCGCCACTGTGAAGAGGGGAGAAACGCGTTGGGTCTTTCATGCTAAGTGTCTGATAAATATGCGTTTATTTTATTAGTCTGAGTGTGAATTGGACAGTGGAGGGTCTGTGATTGGACGAGATCTCCTCATGACTTTACCTGGCCTTATTATTATTATTATATTGATACAGTGGGTACATGTTATACATGTGAGATATTTAATTTCTTTTAGGGTTTGGTCCTTGAATTTGCTGTATCATATTGATTTAAGCTACCAAACAGCTATGTAAAATACAGAGTGTGAATATTTAATCTTTGGGAATGAATTGGATATATATAACTGCATATTGACGCCTCTTTATCCCCTGTATCTCACGGTTTCTATATTCCCTCACTGACATTAGCAGCATGTATTAGCTTAGCAGTGTAGGGATAGGGAGGGTGAGCCGTCGGTGAGCGGGGGCGCCAATTCGCCTTATAGGGTGCCGACCTCCGCTGCGAGGTAGGGAGAGTTTAGGGCTATTGCCCCAATCCCTGCCCCCTCCTTTATTGGAATATCTAATTGTGTCTATACTCACATGGGTGTATGTTTGGAATTTTAATGATTATAACATAAACATGTAACGGTCCACAAGATAATGGTGGACGCTGGCAAATCATGTAACAAATGTTCGTTTTCCTTTAATAATTAGATCTTTACATAAGGTATTTTTGGTTTAGTACCTAGAACGTGATTATATTTCTCACAGATACTGCAGATACAGTGTGATATCCTGACCAGTGATGTATGAGCCGTATACAACTGCCTATATAGTGTGTTAAACATGTGTATCCTCCAATTACAGATCCTAAATCAGTGTCAGGAGCATGTGGTCTCCAGCCAGGAGACTGGGTGATCCTAAAAAGACAAGTCAGAATGAGCCATGAGTCAGAATCAGATGGGCCGATCCAGCTTATCCCAACCACAGCAACTTCCATGAAGCTTGAGGGAAAACCCATCTGGAGACAGCAGCCGCTGTAAAGAGTCCATCATACCAGCAGAATGAGGGTCACAACACACATAGTGCTGGATTATCTCACATAGAACCTTATGGAGAATTTCTAGATTGGGAATGATACATGGGAAATAACCATAAGGGAACAATGGGTACAGGAACATTACACAAATAAGGGCTCATGGTGGAAAAAAACATTATCTAACCTGAACCAATCAATTATTTTAAGGGTTTAAGTGACTTTTTAAGGATAACATACACTTGTAGGTAACTGGTATTGTTTGATTTGTTGGTATTTGAAGCCGTAAAAGTGCTACTCTGTGTTACTGAAGGTAATCAGATCCATGTGTAAGGGAAATCTTGTTAAAGGCCTCCTGGTGGTAGATTATAGACCCGAGACAAGAAGAGATCCATTAGTGTTGTGATACAATCAGGTGTATTCAGGTAGAAAAGTCTCGAAAACGCGGACAGCACTCGGATATTGACTGAGAATCAGCCTTTCAAAAACAGTAATGCTAAAAGCTGCAGCATAATAGTAAGAAGCTTATTCTTACAATTGCCTTACTCTTTCTAATCGATTAATCTCAAATTCTGAGTAAGCTCTTCAGCATTAAATAAATCTGTTCTAGTTACCTGTGCCTCTGTGAACTGTGTGTGCGGGATGTGATCAACTCTCTGATCAGCAGTCTGTACCAGCGGGGGCAAAGGCTTAGTATTGCTTGTATAGCGGATAGCAAAACGAGAAAAAAGGTTGCAGTTAAAGCATTAGAGCTGATGTGTTAGAGGACCACGGTAGGGTCAGAAGGTTAATAAAGTATTTAGGGGGGACTGTTGAGGAGAGCCATAAAATGAAATACTTAATTAACCTCTGGACATAGAGCATTGTGGGAAATATGTCGATTTGCCTTATATAATTCAGGTTTCAGATCATATACATGACACAGATATAAAGATGGCCACCATTTCCTGTTATCCACACCTTGCTTGGAATGCAAGGAATGTCCAGATGAAAGAAGACCCCTGGTCAAGCTAGAAGACATCACAGACCAAACCATCAGCATGGATGCATCAGATGACGTCCCTCCCATCGTCATGGTTTCATCCACTGGAGTCAGACCTGCCCATCAACAGCAACACGGATCTCCCCATTCGCTAGCCCATGAACTGTCCCACTAAATGGGCATATCTGAACTTGTGTACGCCCCTAGCCTATATCAAGAGGATGCATGAGTCTCCTCTGTCTGTTTCGTGCCACTGTGACCAAGAAGAGACTTCATATCCGACTGTGTCTGGTGTGAATTCTTTTATGCATGCACTTGGTCCATATCAATTCGGCCAGGCAGTAGGCAACTAGTGATCTCTGGTTAAGAGTTCACCTTAACAAAAGAAAACTTCAAGTCCCAGAGAGATAGGAGACTATGGGAGTACAAACTTATGATGACCTTTGACACATTCAGAGAAGGAATGAATGTGTCTCATGGATTCATGTCTTTTTACATCAGTTAAAAGATGTGCTCCTCTGACCATCCGAGCGTGTCACAGCCCGGGCCAGACCCCTATCAGAGGACAATAAAACTTTCACACTGAACTGCAGCAGTATTTATGGCCACAACAGTTTGCCCCCCTGCCATAGTGATAGTTCTGTTTCATATAACTTGTTTTTTGTTTTTTTTTGTTTTTTTCCAGCACCCATGACAGCACCACGAGAGAGGGGATCCGCCCTTCAAGGACAGGAAACCTCCAGGATAAAAAGGGGCGGTACCTCTCCCCGCATCAGTTGGTTTCCTGTCCTTGAACAGGGAGCCTCCAGAGATCCAGGATAGTCCTGATGGGCCGAAGATTCAAAACCGACGGCCGGCTCTGGCAGCGGCATGGGTCCTGCTGCGGTCGGCCGAGGTGCCGTGGAGCTGCCGCAGCGGACCCACGGGGGTCAGGCCTGCGTGCGGCACACCATCCTCCGGTGACGCCAGGACGGATTCCAGGCGCGAGGACGTGGTGTGGAGCCTGCGAGGACCAGGTAAGGGCTGGTCGGCCGCAAGTGCTCTCCCGCCGCAACAAACCCACGGGGGTTCCGTCTGCGCGTGGGCTCCCCCCCTCCCACCCCCTCTCCTTACCACCGGCGCCAGGGGCTGTGATGGAGGTGGCTGCTTTTGCGCTTCCCTGCCTGCGGTGGCGTCCTCGTGGCTGCGGCTGCACTTCCCTGCGGTGGCGTCCTCGTGGCTGCGGCTGCACTTCCCTGCGGTGGCGTCCTCGTGGCTGCACTTCCCTGCGGTGGCGTCCTCGTGGCTGCGGCTGCGCTTCCCTGTGGTGGCGTCCTCGTGGCTGCTGCTGCGCTTCCCTGCGGTGGCGTCCTCGTGGCTGCAGGCCCACGGGGATGTACCTGTTTCTTTGGCCTCACCTGGGAGTGGCGGAGCCTACCAGCAGCAAGTCTGAGGACTCACCACAGCAGCCCACGGGGGCTATGCCTGTGAATGACAGCGTCTCCCATGCTCCAATGCTACAGGAGCAGTGACGCTGTCTTACCGGCCTAGAGGTAAGTGGTGGTGTTCCACAGTGTGCTTCAGGGCCTCACAAGTATCTGCCCAGCCACTCCGGGTAATTGGGCAGGAGCGACAACGGGGGACGCCATCTTGAGGATGGCCGCTGCCGCATGGTGTGTGTGTGCGCGCAGGCGCGGGATCTTCTCTGGGTTCTCGCATGACGCTCAGCTGACGTCACCTCCCGGAAGAGACACCGGCTGTGTGCTGAGACTCGGCTGCAGTGAGACGAACTGAAGGCTTCACCCCCCCTCCGGTGGAATACGGCAGTCCCCGTGCTGCTGGAAACAGCTTCCAAGGTTGCATGTGGCCTGTTGTTGGATGCCCTTGGTGTGGGTCGGCCTCCGCGTTAGCGACATGGCTCCTATAACGCTATGGGTTTGAGTCCGTACTTGCAGACTGCTATGTACACGGTAACAGCTCCGTGTTGACAGCTGGGGGACAGAGGGAGCTGGTTGCTGGCAGTTGCTGCACTCATATGGCTCTTGTCGGTCGCGCTAAAATGACTGATAACCCTTTAGATGTGAGCATTCATGTCATTCAAAAAAAAAAAAAAAAAAGGAACAGCGCAGGCTGGCACGCAGTTGGGGCAGTGTGATTGCAAGCCTCAACGCGGATGGGTATACTAGCTCATGTGATACTCTGGGAGGATCGGCACCTGGTCCAATTAGTGGAGTCTAAAATCCAGCAGGACCGACGCCCAGAGCCTGCAGGGGAGATTGATCAGATGCCATCATTGCTCCTTCTACCCCAGTTCCGCCTCTGCATCAGAGTGGTAAGTGACCTTCATGAAAGTTAACTTTGTTCAGAGCCACTCTTGCCTGTTTTTGGGGCGGACTCAATGGATACACTTCAATACCTGGACCACACTCCCTTTAATCAGGAGATGTCTGTTACCTGGTCTCAGAAGTGGTGCCAGAAGGGTATTAAGCATAACCTCTCAGGTGAGGACTTTGATTAGGGCTGTCAAGCCCGATGTTGGCTTGACAGTTTTGCAGCGTCATGGCCTTCGGAAATTCAGGCCTGCCTTCCCTGCTTATAGAGACTCTGTCAGGTCCGAGGGTGAGTGGAATTCTTCAGCTTCCACATCAATGTCTGACAGTATCTCGGGTTGTTCAGACTTCTCGATGGAGAACAATGTGACACTAGTGACTGTGGTCGGGCCCGCTATGGGCATCCCTGAAGTGGCACCCAAGAGATGTCTCGATTTCGTATGTTGTGGCCTAGAAGAGGGAACCCGTGATGCCTCCCGGTTGTTGTTAATGTATAGTCCCTCATTGCTATATAAGGACCAAATGGCGGATAGGCAAAGTTCAACCCAGACTGCCCTTTGAGGAAGCAGCTTGTTCCTTCTGTCGCAGGGCCCCTTAAGCTGACTGTCGCTGCTCTCAGGATTTCAAATAGTCATCGGCCACTCTAGGCTGCTTGTGCCTGCCCTTGTTAGCTCACAGCGGCTCTACAGTTTGAGACTGGACAAGTAACGGCTGAAGGGATTGGGGGGCAATTCCCAATTCTGTGAAAATGAGGGAGGTAAGGACTTACAGCGTTCTAGGATGGAAATAACGCCACTTCCTCAAATACCTGGGAATTTTCAGCTGGGGCTTGCAACAGCTAATGTAGCTGCTTCCACAACGGAGTCCCTGGCAGTATGAGTTGACCACATCAAGGATAGGCTATGCCAGAGAGCCCCTAGACGGATCATGTCCCCACTCCTCTTCTCACAAGGAGCGGCAGCGTTCCTTTTAGACTCATCTGTGGCCTCATCCAGACTGGCAACCAGTTCTCTCGTTGTAAACCTGTTTCGGAATAGTGTCCGCTAGGTCCAGTGTGAAACATTTATTCCAGGCGGTCACATACCAGTAGTGAATCTGACGGATGCATACTATCATGTCCAGTTCGACGTAGTTCAGAGTTCCTCAGAGTAGCCTGCTTATGGAAGGAAACGTTCGACGTTTCCGGTATGCAACCCTTCCAAGGGATGTCGATGGGCTGGGAGTCTTCGCAAGATTTTCAGAAGTTACAGTGCAGAGAAGTGCTTATCATCCCTTACCTCGGCAACTTCTTGTTTGATGGCAGGGCTGCCTGTCATCGTGCCGCCTTTCTGCGGGAGGGTGTTCTTCCTGCTCACACGGGAAAGGCTCTACACTAAGAGAATCAGGATTATGTCCGAGGACAGTCCTAATTTTTTTTTTTTTTTTTTTTTTTTTAGGGCTTACTTCGATTCAGAAGTTCGGGTATTTCGTCTTCCGGTCCTAATAGATCCGGCACCAGAGGCACCAAGGTTGTCCCTCAAAGGTGCTATGTCCCTACAGGGTTTCCCTTACATCCGCCATTGCGACAGTTCGGTGGGACCGGGCGCACACTGTAGTAACCTTCAGTGGGACATATTTGAGACTCAAGTGCTTGTTGAGGATCATTGACCAAGTGCTTGCACTCCGGCACATTCGAATCCCTACATTGCTGGTTGAACCGGTGAAGTAATGAAACACGCTTCATATGACCTGAGATCCTAAGGTGCTTGCTTTTGCCGCACGTCTTCAAAGAGGAGCCCGCCTTCTGGGTCACCTGTTCTGCGGTGTGTGGTCTGGAAGCGAATCCCATGGTTTGTTTTCTTTTCTTTACTTAAAAATTGCCAGGATATGGCTGGTTGTAGACTGAGCGGTGGGCTGGTCCCTACCCTCCCTGTCTGGTCGTCAGTTCCTGTATGGAGAAGAGTAATCGGTTTGGACTGTTTCGGCAGCAGCCGGTTGAGACGGGGGATGGGTCCTCCGTCAGTCCATCGTCACTTCGATGCACGTTGACTGTGTTCCAATAATAGACCTCTTTGTGACCTGAAATAAGATTCACTGGTTCTGTTCTCTAAATCCTCGGGATCAGCCTCATGTGGTGGACGCCCTGCTGTTCGAATGTAGATGTGACCTTGTTGTACCTCTCCACTCATAGCCTGTTTCCAGCCGTGTTGAAGAAAATCCTGGAGAACAGGGCTGTGATGATCCTGATAGCGCCATTTTTTGCCAGATTACCATGATTCTATTCCCTGGTAACTTGTCGTTCTCCAGGCCGGGGGTCCTACTGGTCCTCCTCACTCAGGTTCCAGATCTTCACCCCCTGTCAGGCATATGGCATCTTACCGTGTGGTCTTTTTTGAAAGGTCACCTTACGTATCAGGGTTTTCTCTTGTTCTTGTCCCTACTCTTCTTCGGAGTAGTAAGCTGGTTAATAATCAAAAAAAAAAGAAAAGGGGGGCCTGGACAATATTCTTGTCTTCCAAGGGTGAGCCCTGATGGACCGACGACTGTTGCGGTAATCTTACAGTTTTTCCGGAAGGGTTTGACACTAGGTCTGTCATTGCGTTCACCAAGAGTTCTAATATGGGCCCTTGCAACCTGGTACCATTGTGTCCTGTCTGGAGTCCGCTGGACTCCCGGTTCATTCGGGTATGGTCTAGCCCTCTGCGCAATGTATCTTGCCCCCTTGGGGCCTTATTCTCGTTCTATCTGCCCTGACAAAGCCCCATTGATCCCTTGGAGTCCATGTCATTAACTACTCTGCCTCTGAAACAGACTTCCTGACACCGTCACATTGGCTTGTAGGGTTAGTGACTTCCAGGCCCTATCTTAGTTCCATTACTCAGCTTTCAAGGATAAGGTGTCCTGAAACCTGCCCCTCCTTGCCTCCTGATAGTACGTCATGTTTTCTTAATTCAAAAGGGAATTGTTCTTCCATCCTTTGGGATAGTCGGCAAGATCAGGAAGGGGAGGGGGGGGGGCATTGCCTGGACATTAGCGGTTCCTTATGGAATATCTGTCGGCAGCAGAGGCAGGTCCAGTTTGTTTTCTTTCAGGGTGATAGCTAGATGCTGAAGGCTTCTAAATCCACTTGGTGGGTGGATCTGCGAAGCCACTTCTTCGTCTGCTCGGCTTGTGGTAGGTATGTGCCTGTAGGTCTGAAAGTTCCCTGCAGAGGGGCAATGACATCTCATGGGCTGCAAGATCGTATGTCACCATTGAGCAGCTTGTCAGGGGCCACGTGATCTTCCCCTTTCACTCGCTATAGGCACTATAAGTTGGCCTTATTCTTGCTGGCTTCACCTGGGGAGCTCGGTTCTGTGATTTTTCCCCCCCTTGGCTTATTCCTCTATCTATGTAATTCTCTCGTGGTGCTGTCATGGGTGCTGGAAAAATACGTAATTACTTACCGGTAATGTGTTTTTTCTGAACCCATGACAGCACCCTTACATTCCCTCCCTGCATGTGGATAATTGGCTGTTTTTTAGCTGCACGGGGTTCATGTTGGTGCTGGTTATGTTATAATGTTGTTTCCTCCGGAGGTCCTTTCAGGCTCTGTAAACCAACTGATGCGGGGAGAGGTACCGCCCCTTTTTATCCTGGAGGTTTCCTGTCCTTGAAGGGCGGATCCCTTCTCTCGTGGTGCTGTCATGGGTTCAGAAAAAACACATTACCGTAAGTAATTACGTATTTTTGTTTTTTTTTGTTACTGCACTATTTTAAGTCCTGTTGTGTATAAATATGTGACTCTTCAGATTTTGTGTTATACCATGCCTGATGAAGAGACCTGAGTAGTCTCGAAAGCTTGCAATTATTACCATCTTTTCAGTTAGCCATTAAAAGGTATCAACCACTGAGGACTCTCTGTTCTTCTAAACAATTTTTTATCTCTACTGGCTAACACGGTACAAAGATATATTTTACTTATATAGAGAAGAAAGAAATAGGTTCAGAGATAAACCTTTTAATTTGCAAAGTCTTGAAGAGTTTACACTCACACACACATAATACAACACAACTGCTCCAATGTACAAGGAAATATCTGTGTATTACATATAGACTGATACATCGGCTACTGAACAAAGCAGATATTACAGAGAGCGGTATAACTATCCAGGGTGCAGGAGTCACAGTCACTCCAGGATCCTGGGCCCGGAATCTAATCCAGACACTGGGAAAGCTGGGTTAGCCGAGAAATAGGTACAGTAATCACCCAGCTTTCCCAAAGCCAGATATTTTACTAACAAGTGTACGAAAGAGGGATAGTTCATACCCTTTACAAATATTACTATTAACCCCTTCACCCATCAGCGAGCGATTTTCCGTTTTTCATCCTTCCAAGAGCCATAACGTTTTTATTTTTCCGTCAATATCCCCATATGAGGGCTCACTTTTATCTAAGTGGTGAAAAAAATATCAGAATTTTGTCCAAAAAAAGAATTGTGCTTTTGTCACCATTTTCCGAGCCCTGTGGCGTTCTCGTTTTTCAGGATCTGGGGCTCAGTGATGGCTTATTTTTTATGTCTTGAGCTGACATTTTTAATTATACCATTTTTGCATATATGAGATGTTTTGATCGCCTGTTTTTGCATCTTAATGGAATGTTGCGGCGACCAGAAAAAAAAACATACGATAATTTTGGAGTTAGGAATTATTTTCTCGCCACGCTGTGTGACGATCAGATCAATTGATTTTAGATTTTGCTAGATCGGACATTTCTGAATGGGATGGGAGTTCCCATTTCCTGGCAGGAGACACGTGCAGATAGGCAGAGGAGGAAAAAGCTGTGGAGCCTAGGAGAAAGGCTTGTGACTTAGCTAGCTAGCAAGTGAGGGTGAGGAACACTCATTATGAGAGTAGGATTCCACTTGTGAGAGACTTGCGCGTATATCGCATCACTCGTCACGGCCTGCCTCTTTCCCGACAGGTGGGAGTCAGCTACATAGAAATACAAGAGCCGACCCGCTGCCATCACCAGGCCGTGCCGGGTAATGCGATGAGAGATACGCACGAATCTCTCACAAGTGGAATCCTACCCTAAAAGTTACTAAAGATGGATAAAGAGGCCCATGAAAAGAGCTCCAGCCGGATGTTGCTATTTTATGGTACATCTCACATTAGACCCTAGTTCCTAGACAAGATTTCACTTTGACACATTTTCATGACCTTTTTTTTTTTTTAGTCACAAATACTAGTTAAGGCTATGTGCGCACGTTGCGTACAAGCCCTGCAGAAATTTCTGCAGCGATCTGAAGAGCACATGTGCGCTTTAGATCGCTGCAGAAATGTCCGTAGTGAGCGCCGATTCCATGCGCTCTGCCTGCAGCTCCTGCCATAGACAGAGCAGGAGCTGCCGGCAAAGCGCAGGAAAGAAGTGACATGTCACTTCTTTTTGCGCAGCGCTTCGGCAGTAGCCGAAGCGCTGCGCTCTTAAACGCCACGTGCGCACGGCCCCTGCACAGTCTCCATAGACTGTGCAGGGGACGCAGGACGCATGCAGTTACGCTGCGCTACAAAGCGCAGCGTAACTGCATGTTTTTACGCGACGTGCGCACATAGCCTAAAGCAATAAAAGGAGCATTTTTATTTTCTGCTAAATTAATGAACTGTGTGCAAATTTTGAAGACTTTGGGGCAAATTAAATCCGTAAAGACAAGAAAAGAAAATTGGCTTCATGAAATCACAAATGATGAATCTGGCCCGTAGTTTTCTTAGATGTTTGATTGCACATTGTACCGTATTTTCTGAATTATAAGATGCATTTTCCCCCCCCAAAACCGGGGGAAAATGGAGATGCGTCTTATAATCTGGGTATGGCTTACCGGGGCGGTATTGGTTGGTGATACTGACAGCACGGAGGAGGAGGTGTCACTGAAGTGCAGCAGCTCGGTAGGGTCAGTGAACAGAGGGTCAGCAAAACTTTGGGCTCGTGGGGTGTCTCTGCTGAGGGCGCCATTGATCTGTCGGCGGGCTGCTTTGAATCAACAGCGGCTGATGTGATGGACTTCAAGAAAATGGCCACAGAGGCCAGGCTGCACACACACACACCGCCTCCACGGCTATTTTCTTGAAGTTCATCATGTGAGTTGCCGGCGATTCAATGGAGCCTGCAGCCGTGACACCCCAGGAGCTTGCTGTATAGCCGACCCTCCATCCACTGACCCTTCTGTGCCGCAACACACCTTCCCGAACCCACAGCATCACCGACCTTTCGTCCACTAACCCTCCTGAGCCACGACACCCCCTCCTCCGAACCCGCAGCATCACCGACCCTCCCTCCTGTGACCTACCTGAGCTGCGACACCACTGACGCTCTCCCCTGGTGAGCTAAAATAAGACGCACTAGAATAAGACAGACCCAAATTTTAACTGTAAAAATGATTTTTTCCTATTTTCCTTCTTTAAATGTGGGGTGCATTTTATAATCCAGAGCGTCTTATAAAACGAGAAATACGGTACACACAGAGAAATCATATCCCACTATAGGTTACATTAGGTGAATATATTTCTTCCCTGAAGCCGCCCCTCCCAGATGACTCCAGCATTTAGTAATGAGAAATTTAAAAAAAAAATAAATAAATCGTCCCCAGCACACACAATAATAAACTCCAGCAGTAATGTGCAATAATATACCATTTATTATCCGCAGTTTTATCTGTAGTTATTCAATCATTTGTCTTAATTTTATTTATTGCAGTAAAATATTTTCAGTTTTTGCCATATGGAAACCATTAACAAGAAGCTGTTGTCAGATCCTGATATTCTTATGAGTCTTATAACAGTATGACGATATATAGTAATTCTGGCCACCACTAGGGGGAGCTAAATGTTTAAAGAGTTATGCAGCATTTTTTGGACTTAAAGGGGTTTTTCACTTCTAGAAAACTGGTTCCCAAACATTTCCCAGCCTTTAACAAAGTTAGACAGTACTCGCCCTCCCGCTGTTCGGCACCAGTTCTCCACACCCGCTTTGGTTTCTGTGTTTTGGCTGCAGCGGTGACACCATGACTGCAACGCACATCGCTGTGACCTGACGCTGGACCGGGGGAGGGGGGAGTACTGTCTAAGTTTGTGATTTTACATGCTGGGAAAGGATTAGAGATCACTTTTCTATAAATGGAAAACTCCTTTAATGACAGCTGTATAAATCTTTATGCTGTGATCTCCCCTTCGTAATGGCTGATAGTAGCGGCTGTTAAGGCCGCTTTACACGCTACGATATCGCTAGCGATCGCACCCGCCCCCCTCGTTTGTGCGTCACTGGCAAATCGTTGCCCGTGGCGCACAATATCGCTAACACCCGTCACACCTTGCTGTGGGCAGTGAACAACCTCTTCCTGAAGGGGGAGAGACGTTCGGCGTCACAGCGACGTCACACAGCGGCCGCCCAATAGAAGCGGTGGGGCGGAGATGAGCGGCCGGAACATCCCGCCCACCTCCTCATTGCAGGCGGCGACAGGTACGATGTTGTTCCTCGTTCCTGCGGTGTCACACATAGCGATGTGTGCTGCCGCAGAAACGACGAACAACCTGCGTGCAGAAGTCGGAACAACATTTGGGATATGAACGACGTGTCAACGATCAAGTGAGTATTTTTGATCGTTGAAACTCGCTCGTAGGTGTCACACGCAACGATATCACTAACAAGGCCGGATGTGCGTCATTAATTTCGTGACCCTGGCAATATCTCATTAGCGATATCGTAGTGTGTACAGACCCCTTTACAGTCATATAACTATCAGGGTACAGGTAGGAGCCGGCGGCAGTGACTCCGGCCTCATAGTACTCGGCTATGCTACTAGTGATTTCAATATTCAGAAAACGTCGCCTTCATGTGCTCGATGTGCTGACTACACAGGATGAAAATAACAGGATCTGTCAACAACACCTCATGTCATCATAACAGCAAATGGATCCGGTTGCCAGAGTCAAGACAACAATCATTTACTAAATGAAAGTGGAAGCAGCGATCGGCTGATCATCAGGAGATCTCAAGGGGAATAGATTATCTATATCTTCTACTAATTAAAACCGGAGCTCAGCCTGCTGTACACAAGGGAAATGTTGGCACTTTTCTGTAGCATCTGTCTTTAAAGGGAATCTGTCAGCAGGTTTTTGCTATGTAATCTGATAGCAGTATGATGTAGGGAAAGAAAGTCTGATTCTAGGGTTTTGCCACTGGCTCAGTAGCTTGCTGCAATTTTCAATCAGTGCATTATTAGCAGGGGATTATCACTAGAGGACTAGGTCTCATGTGGCGGCTAGTCCAGCTAATCTGTGTTACTTTGCCCTCACCACTGATTGGCAGCTTGCTACCAATATACAGTGTACACAGCAAGCTGCCAATCAGTGGTGAGGGCGGGGCTATACACAGCTCAGGATTCCAAGTTCTGCTACATGTACAGCAAAGAAAACCTAAAACTAAGTTTTCTGTAGAATTCTAAACTGTACAAAGCAGTCCAGTGACAACTCTGGAATCAGGCTCTCTGTCCCTATTAAATGCAGCTCCCAGATTACATAACAAAAACCTGCTGACAGATTCCATTTAGCAAACAATTAACAATCAAACTGTGAACTTGATAAATGTTACTGTTAAATACTAACACCGGCAATTAAGCCCAGAGATCCCGGCTCAGGGGTTAGTTTGAGTGCACATTGGGTATGTGCCCATGGGCGCTCGCACCTGCGGATTTTGCCGCGGAAAACTTGCGGATTTATCTGGATTTTCTAGATAAATCCGCAGGTTCCAGCAAGTACAGACACTCACCATGTTATCCTATGGGACATGGGGAGTGTGTGTCAATGCTGCGGTATGTGCGACTGCGGTATGTGCTGCGGATGTCCCGCAGCCGCACATAACTACATGTCAATTATTCCTGTGGATTTACCTGCGGAAATCCTGGCTCTCCACTCTGGAGATAGAGGCTGGGACTTCTGCAGGTAAGTCACATGAATGTCCACAGGTTTTCCGCAGCTATTTCGCTGGAGTACCGCAGCTATGTATAGCTGCGGATTCCGGGGAGCTGCTGCAGGAAACCTGGGAATGTATCTGCGGATATATCCGCAGGTGCAATCTCCCGTGGGCACATAGCCTTAGCGTCCCTGTAACGTGATCATGAGATGTCGGTGGGCTGCCATGACGGCGGGGACCTACGGAAAGTCCACATACTGGTCAAGCTGATTTTCCTGTGATTTTCAGCCATAAGCCGTGATTTTTACTCTACACAACAATAATGGAGCATTGCTGTACATAGAACAAAGCGATGCTCTGTGTCCTGTGCAGAGATCCCTGTGGGGGGGAAGGGGTCAGCTGTGTCCATCAGTTATTGTCAATGGTGGATCCTGCATTATCGTCCTCCAGCTTTATACCAGAGGTGTTATCTTACACTTTATTTCCTTCCTGTGTTGATAATGAGACTGCTGAGAAGTGATCTCTGGGAAAAATCTATTGTTAAGGTCAATGGTCTCAGGAAACACGAATATTTCAGGAGGCTTTGGAGGGAAATGTATTTTATGTCATAGAAAATCAGAAAAATGTTTACAATGAAAGTTACTTTACAAATAGGGAATTTTCTGAAATTTTCCTGTTACGTTGTAATCCTCACCCAGCTATCTAAGTAATACTTGTGACCATCAATATATACCTCAAATACATATAATGCAGCGTGAAGGGGCTCGGAGAAGGTGGCAGTGAAGGTATGTAAGTGTCTGATGGGATCACACAGCTCATAAAAGGACAACTGCCCGGCCTCATAATCCAGACAGATCCTGAATCTATCACTGGAGCTCTTGTCAGGTAACTGGATCTCTTTCCGGTCATGCATCACTGAAAACTGATTATCATATCTCCACAAACTCCAGGACTTGTTATTATCTCCAATTAGTGACTGACTTTCCTTCCTGTCTATACTGGGATAACACATCCCCACCCTCCACCACCCTGACCCACTGCCCTCCACATCCCAGTAATGTCGTCCTGAGGTAAATCCCCTCCTGCTCATCACCTGATTACACAGAAATCTCTCTGCTGTTTCTGGACGATTCTGCTCCTCTTCTGCCCAAGTCACAGTTTTCAGGTCGTCTGATATAAGGACATAATTACCAGCTGAGTTTACATCCAGTAATATGTCTGCAGGATCCTCCACATAGATCCCGCTCCTTATACCTGTTATTACCTCACATAATGTGTGTAATGTGTGTGAGATCACAGCCACATCCAGGTCACCTCCATCATGGAGCTGCTTATCATGTCCCCCTGTGTCCTCATCACCTCCCTCCTCCTCAAAATCACACAAGTCCCCGGTGTCTGGTTCCTGTAAGACGGTCAGTGGATCAGTCATGTTACACAGCTCCTCAATGTGCCTCATCTTCCTGGACAGCTCGTCCTTCTTTATCTCCAGTTTATGGATCACAACAGACAATGACATTGATTTTTGTTTTTCCCTCATGGAGATCTCACTCAGGACCTTCTTCTCCAGGTCGTCCACCCGTCTCCTGATGTCTGTACACAGGGCAGTGACTCTCTCGGCTTCTCCAGCAGCTTTTTCTTGAGCTTTTCTCCGGCGCTCCTCCAGACTCCGGACTCTTTCCTCAGTCTCCTCTCTCTTTGTGGTCAGTTTCTGGAGAACATTTCTCAGTTTCTTCTTCTTCTTCTCTGAGGCCTCATCCAGTGACTCCATTTTATGTTCATTATGTTTCCCAATCAAACTGCAGGACACACAGATACAAGCCGCGTCCTCAGTGCAGTAATATTCCAGGATCTTCTTATGGACAGGACATTTCCTTTTCTCCAGAGAAGTGCTGGGATCAGATAAGACGTGTTCTGGTGATTTGCTGTGAGCCCTCAGGTGTTTCTCACACAGAGAAGCCTCACAGTGTAGACAGGATCTAACAGCAGGTACAGGAGAGTCCACACAGTAAGTGCAGCAGATCCCGGTGATCTCCTCTTGTTCTTGCTGAGTAATCAAGAAACGTTCTGCGACATTATGAAGATTTATGTTCCTCATCAGCGCCGGCCGCTCCTGAAACTCATCTCTGCATTCAGGACAGGAAAAAACTCCAGACTCGTCCTGTGTATCCAGCACACGATCAATACAGACCTGGCAGAAGTTGTGTCCACATCTCAGCGTTACAGGATCCTTAAAAATAGATAAACAGATGGAGCAGAGCAGCTCGTCTCTCAGATCAGCAGACGCCATGGCTCATAGCTGAGGGAAGGAAGAAACAAAACGGAATGTGTCTGATAATACTTAGCAATGTTGTAGTTACACCTATTCACTTAAAAGGGGTAGTTCACCCCTTTTCATTATGGGCCACATCGATATGTTTTCTCTCAAATACCTTGTGTTGCCAATAGTGCCTGTGAGTGGGCGCTATTGTAGTCCACTCACCCCCCATCATGTGACCCCTGGGATCCGGTGATGTCTCGTCAACTGAGGCCGGCCGCAGTTTCTATGAGTGACTGGGCTGTGGGCGTCGTTGCACCGCTCAACAAAGCCCAGCGTAACAGTCCAGCATCTCCCTGCTCCTTCACTGCAGAGCACACAAGCAGGAGCGATGCTGGGCTGTGACGAGCGGGGAAACGCCACCCACAGCCCAGTGACTCACAGAGACTGGGGCCGGCCGCGGTAGTGTCACGTGAACAGGAAGTTGACGTGACATCACCAGATCCCCGAGGTTAAAGAACCAGGCGGTCATGCGATGGTTAACAGCGGTCCGCAATAGAGCCGCTCACAGGCCAATGGAAGGTATTTCAGATACACATTCTTTCTCAAGGTTATACCGATGTAGCAAAAAATCAAAATGGGTGAACTACTTATTTAACTCCTTAATAGGAATCTGCCACCAGTTGTTTAATATCCGTTGTGAGAGTAACGTGATGTAGGGGCAGAGAGAAAGAAGGAGCAAGAAAAGCACAATACGGTGATACCATAACACAATTGTGAATAGATAAGGGATGTATGCTCACCAGATTAAGTTGTGTATCACACAAGAACTTTAGAGTATATCAGCTGCCGATGGTCACTCAAGATGATGGAGGAGAGTTGTAGGAAATATGCGTGACTTCTATCTCCGCTGCTGGAAGGTGAGACAAACGGGTGGGGAAAGAAACAACAAAAGCACTCCTTGGTATCTTCAGTAGGGACCTTCGCAGCTGCAATAGAAACACCACCACTTACTTTAATGGGTCCTGCATTTTTTATTCAAAACGGTTTTCTCTGATGCACAGCTTCATTACCAGTTTTCTGAATGCTGAGCCCTGTATAATCCCACCCAGACCACTGATTGGCAGCATTCTGTCTATAATGTGGATAAGCAGAAAGCTTAAAATAGGAAATATGCATGACTTCTACCTGTGCAGCTGGAAGGTAAGAAACAGGTGGGAAAAGACTAAGCAAAAAGCACTCCTTGGTTTTATTCAGTAGTTCGCAGCTGCAATTGAAATAACACCACAGCTATGCAGCGCTGAGCTCCTTCAACATGGTCAGCATACATATGAGCTATAACCGGCAAAGGGAGGAGTGAGAAGCGAATATTTACAGGAGAAGGTTGCGGCTGTAGCTCAGGTTACATCTACCTGTTACATCACTGCAGAATAGACATTTACCTTAACCCTTTCAATACCTGACGGATTGAAATACGGTAAAAAGGATGCAGGAGACAAGAGGATTCCTGAGATTTATTTCCTAAGCATCTCAAGGTATTTCAACCTCTTCATCAGGAAAAAAAAACCCACAAAGGCGCAGGCATCTCAAAAAAGTCCACATTTCAAAAGGCGCCAAGGACAAGCACATGACATGTCAGATGTCACTCTCAGTTTGATTCAAAAGTAAAAATATGCAAAAAAAAAAAAAAAAAATAAAATAGATTTAACAAAACTTTTTACAATTATGCTGAAATGTCATGTATATAGACAATTTGGCATACATTTATATAGAAATATAAGCTTTATTTTGTGGACATAAAAGTATCTCAGATAAAATGAGTGTTTGGCTGTGATGTGTATAGAGCTTGTAATCTTGTGGGGATGTGATATATGAAGTGCTGTTAGTAAGAGGAGCTACAATGATGTTCGGATCGCATGCTGAGAACGAAGGACGGGTGGACAGTCAGCAGCAGAGCATCAAAGGAAGAGAGGTTGGTCAATTACAAAGTGGAAAAAGTGGTCCACGTCATACACACTCGCCAGCACAGGCGCACTAGAATACTTTGATCTGCCCTGAGCAGGGCAGATCAAAGTGCGCCTGCGCATGACCTCAGTGCTGGCGAGTGTGTATGACGTGGACGCGTCATGCACACAGGCTTCAGAAGACGGAGGAGCAAGATGGTTGAGAGAGGAGGCGCCACTCACCAGGCCGACCAGCACCGCAGCGACCAGTTAAGGTGAATATTATAAAGTGTTTTTATGTTCTCACAGCGGCCTGCGCTGTTAGAATGCTGTATATAAGAGCCCGGTGGTGGTGGCCGCAGCTTATAGGCCATAAAACTGGTGACAGGTTCCCTTTAAATTTTTGTAAAAAATTAACTGAAAATTGGGGCGTGCAATATTATTCATCCCCTTTACTTTCAGTGCAGCAAACTCACGCCAGAAGTTAATTGAGGATCTCTGATTGATCCAATGTTGTCCTAAATGACTGATGATGATAAATATAATCCACCTCTGTGTAATCTAGTCCCCGTATAAATGCACCTGCTCTGTGATAGTCTCATGTTCTGTTTAAGGCGCAGATAGCATCATGAAGACCAAAGAACACAACAGGCAGGTCCGTGATACTGTTGTGGAGAAGTTTAAAGCCGGATTTGGTTGCAAAAAGATTTCCAAAACTTTAAACATCCCAAGAAGCACTGTGCAAGCGATCATATTGAAATGGAAGGAGTATCATACCACTGCAACTCTACCAAGACTCTGCTTTACCTCAAAAATTCCATGTCAAACCAGAAGACTGATCAGAGATGCAGCAAAGAGGCCCAGGATCACTCTGGATGAACTGCAGAGATCTACAGCTGAGGTGGGAGAGTCTGTCCATAGGACAACAATCAGCCGTACACTGCACAAATCTGGCCTCTATGGAAGAGTGGCAAGAAGAAAGCCATTTCTCAAAAGATATCCATAAAAAGTGTCATTTAAAGTTTGCCACAAGCCACCTGGAGACACCAAACATGTGGAAGAAGGGGCTCTGGTCAGATGAAACCAAAATTGAACTTTTTGGACACAATACCAAACAATATGCTTGTCATAAAAGCAACACAGCTCATCACACCATCCCCACTGTCAAACATGGTGGTGGCAGCATCATGGTTTGGGTCTGCTTTGCTTCAGCAGGGACAGAGAAGATGGTTAAAATTGATGGGAAGATGGATGGAGACAAATACAGGACCATATTTAAAGCAAACCTGTTTGAGTCTGCAAAAGACCCGAGACTGGGACGGAGATTTGTCTTCCAACAAGACAATGATCCCAAACAAAGCAAAATCTACTATGGAATGGTTCACAAATAAACGTATCCAGGTGTTAGAATGGCCAAGTCACAGTCCAGACCTGAATCCAATCGAGAATCTGTGGCAAGAGCTGAAAACTGCTGTTCACAAACGCTCTCCATCCAACCTCACTCAGCTCCAGCTGTTTACAAAGGAAGAATGGGCGAGAATTTCAGTCTCTCGATGTGCAAAACTGATAGACACATACCCCAAGCGACTTGTGCTGTAATCGCAAAAAAGGTGGCGCTACAAAGTATTAACTTAAAGGGGACGAATAATATTGCACGCCCCAATTTTCAGTTTTTTATTTTTTACAAAGTTTAAAATAAGCAATAAATATTCAACTTCACAATTGTGACCCACTTGTTGTTGATTCTTCACCATAAAATTTTTACCAATTCTGTTTGAAGCCTGAAATGTGGGAAAAGGTTGAAAAATTCAAGGGGTGCGAATACTTTTGCAAGGCACTGTACCTCATGTAATAGCTCAAACTGCTTTTTTTTACTCAGGTGGCACCAATATTCGCTTCATAGATGGTCATTGCTACACACAATTAAGCTTCAGAAAGGTCTAGTGCACATTCAGCTCAGCGTTCACCGTGCACACAGAGCTGCTCGTGGTTCTGGGTGCATATTGCACCCGACAGGTTCACTTTAAACAAATGTGAACATCTCAAGCACTACATCGCTCAAGATGAAGATTGTGAGACTCTTCTGTGTCGCCCAGGGCAATATCCCGGGCCGTATATTTACGGGGATACGGTGTCACGGGAGAATACTGGCCGTTGCCCCGTTCCGTGACCCTGGGGACGCTTTTTAATGGGGAGTATTTACAGGGGAGATTAAAGTCTTTGGTGTGACACCACCTGCGGATTGCAGTTAGGATGGTGGAACCACCGCTGCTGGGTTGGTTATCCCTAGGGCTGGTGGTAATGGCAGCTGTGGTGGTAGGCCCTCTACAGGTAGGGCCGGGCCCTGGGGAATAGATACTGGAGACTTTTGCCAAAGAAGGGAAGCCACACTGTGGGGTGTAAGTTAACAGTTTTACTCACTCTGGACCCTTGGACGGCTGGTTCAGGTCCCTGTAGTTCGTTTGACGACTCAGTTGCTCTGTCCCCTGCAACCTCAGTGTGGTTGGGTCCCCGTAGCATGAAGTCTGTTGGAGTCCTGACTGTCTTTCGGCAGTCTCCTCGTACGTATGGTGGGCAATGCATTGTGGACCCTGTAGGGTTGGTCCGTGGTCCCGAACCTTGATCCGCTCGTTACTGCTGATACCCCCGGATCTGTGGGTCAGTGAAGGTCCCCTCACTGTGCAGGTATTTGCCAGGCCGCGTGAAGCTGGCGCCTGACCTAAGGCCCTGTGCCCCGTCGGTGCTCTGGTTCCAGTGGTACTTGGGTGTACCTACCCTGGCATCTACTCTCCTGTACCCTCGGGTCACCATTGCACGACCCAGCTTGAGGTCACTTCCATTCACTTTCACTCTCCTGACTTGACTGACTGTCCCCTCCCACCAGGCTGTCTAGTCCCCTGGACTGGCTCCGCCCTCTGTGGTGTCTGACTAGCCAATTACCCCTGGTGTGGAGTGGAAACTGGGAGTGTGTGTGTGTGTGTATGTATTACTGGCACTGGTGTTCCAGGTCCCTAGGGAAAGGCCCTGCAGTCTAATGAGGATGCAGTACCTAGCAGTGCCCTGAGTAGTTCAGAAGAGCTACATTTCCTGCACGGGACGAAAAAAAAAAAAAAGAAAGATTGAAATCTGAATTCCCAAATGTTGAAATTGCACTCAGATAGTTCATGTGCTTGACGGAGACCAACTCTACTGGAGAGCTTACTTTTTCAAAACTGAAACTTCTAAAAAAAATTGCTTCGTAATCACCGTTTCCACTGGCTTCCCTCATGTGCATGGAGAGTGACATCCTGAAGACCATTGAATTCAATCCAATAAGAAAGAAATTCTCTGAAAACAAAATCCATACCTCCATAGTGTACCATATAATGTGTGTGACTTACTGAGGATTATTGTGTTTTTCGAGCCTTGTGTATTGTTCAGATGTTTATCATGTTGATCACTTGATTGTTTTCAATGTGTTCACACCAGTTTTGTTGACGTGCCAATAAAATAAATATATGTTTAATATTATCGCCATTTACCTTATATTCTTGTAAGTGGTTGTCGTAGAGGCCCCAGCACACTGGTTTGCCCAGGGGCCCAAAATGCTGTTAAAGGAACCTGTCACATGGTTTTTTGCTTTATAAGCTGCGGCCACCACCACTGGGATCTTATATACAGGATTCTAACATGCTACAGTTAGGTCCAGAAATATTTGGACAGTGACACAATTTTCGCGAGTTGGGCTCTGCATGCCTCCACATTGGATTTGAAATGAAACCTCTACAACAGAATTCAAGTGCAGATTGTAACGTTTAATTTGAAGGTTTGAACAAAAATATCTGATAGAAATTGTAGGAATTGTACACATTTCTTTACAAACACTCCACATTTTAGGAGGTCAAAAGTAATTGGACAAATAAACCAAACCCAAATAAAATATTTTTATTTTCAATATTTTGTTGCGAATCCTTTGGAGGCAATCACTGCCTTAAGTCTGGAACCCATGGACATCACCAAACGCTGGGTTTCCTCCTTCTTAATGCTTTGCCAGGCCTTTACAGCCGCAGCCTTCAGGTCTTGCTTGTTTGTGGGTCTTTCCGTCTTAAGTCTGGATTTGAGCAAGTGAAATGCATGCTCAATTGGGTTAAGATCTGGTGATTGACTTGGCCATTGCAGAATGTTCCACTTTTTTGCACTCATGAACTCCTGGGTAGCTTTGGCTGTATGCTTGGGGTCATTGTCCATCTGCACTATGAAGCGCCGTTCGATCAACTTTGCGGCATTTGGCTGAATCTGGGCTGAAAGTATATCCCAGTACACTTCAGAATTCATCCAGCTACTCTTGTCTGCTGTTATGTCATCAATAAACACAAGTGACCCAGTGCCATTGAAAGCCATGCATGCCCATGCCATCACGTTGCCTCCACCATGTTTTACAGAGGATGTGGTGTGACTTGGATCATGTGCCGTTCCCTTTCTTCTCCAAACTTTTTTCTTCCCATCATTCTGGTACAGGTTGATCTTTGTCTCATCTGTCCATAGAATACTTTTCCAGAACTGAGCTGGCTTCATGAGGTGTTTTTCAGCAAATTTAACTCTGGCCTGTCTATTTTTGGAATTGATGAATGGTTTGCATCTAGATGTGAACCCTTTGTATTTACTTTCATGGAGTCTTCTCTTTACTGTTGACTTAGAGACAGATACACCTACTTCACTGAGAGTGTTCTGGACTTCAGTTGATGTTGTGAACGGGTTCTTCTTCGCCAAAGAAAGTATGCGGCGATCATCCACCACTGTTGTCATCCGTGGACACCCAGGCCTTTTTGAGTTCCCAAGCTCACCAGTCAATTCCTTTTTTCTCAGAATGCACCCGACTGTTGATTTTGCTACTCCAAGCATGTCTGCTATCTCTCTGATGGATTTTTTCTTTATTTTCAGCCTCAGGATGTTCTGCTTCACCTCAATTGAGAGTTCCTTAGACCGCATGTTGTCTGGTCACAGCAACAGCTTCCAAATGCAAAACCACACACCTGTAATCAACCCCAGACCTTTTAACTACTTCATTGATTACAGGTTAACGAGGGAGACGCCTTCAGAGTTAATTTCAGCCCTTAGATTCTCTTGTCCAATTACTTTTGGTCCCTTGAAAAAGTAACTGTATATATATAAGAGCCCAGACCACTGTGTAGAACATAAAAAACACTTTATAATACTCACCTAAACCGGTCGTTATGGTGGATGTGGATGAAATGGGCATCTTTGTCCTCCGGTGCCGGCGCCTCCTCTTTCGGCCATCTTCATCCTCCTTCTGAAGCCTGTGTGCATGACGCGTCTACTTCATACAGACTCGCCGGTCCCGCGCATGCGCACTACAATACTTTATCTGTCCTGCTCAGGCCCTGAATGCCGGCGAGACTGTATGACGTCGGACACGTCATGCACTGCGGCTTCAGAAGATGGAGGACAAAGATGGCTGAAAGAGGAGGCGTCGGCACTGGAGGACGAAGACACCCATTTGACGTATAAGTACAGGGTAGAGCTGGGCTCAACTGCGGGTATGGGGGAGGTGCTTAAGGGAAAAGAGCGTTACACTTTTTGCATTACCCTGTTGTTATTGATTGTGTGCTTGGGATTTGTTAAACCCATTTGACGTATATCCACCGCTGCGACCAGTTTAGGCGAGTATTATAAAGTGATTTTTATGTCCTACACAGCGGCGTGGGCTCTTATATACAGCATATTAGAATATTGTATATAAGAGCCCACTGGTAGTGGCCGCAGTTTATAGGCTAAAAAACTGGTGACAGGTTCCCTTTAAGATGACCCTGGTCTGGAGACTTGTGGCCAGTCTGTACATCCCAACCCATTCTCAGATTGTAAGACATGGATGAATGAGGCCGGCTTCACAGAGGTCACCTCACACCTCAGCCATTTCTCTCAACTGTGTTATCTAAGGGGTTTAAATTCCGGTTGCTTCGCTATCTCCATTCCCGGCCTTTGCAGCAGAGTATCTGCTCTATTTTATAGAGGACACCAACTGCTTAGGTGAAAGCACAACATCTCTGGAGAACGTGTAGGGTGGCACGAGGTGGTAGGGGCAGATGAGGGACTGACTCCAGACGCCCCCGAACACTACATGAAAACCATGGCCCTGGCTGAGTGCGTGGACTTGTGTGGTGCAGGTCATGCCTCTTAGCAGACCGCATGTCACCATTGCCTTTGGCAGGCCAGGACCAGACAGCAGTGTAGACCGACACCGAGATCACCAGTCCTTATTAAACAAGTCTTTTACTGAACAGTTTCCACAGTTCTTTCGGCATTACATCACATGTGAGCAGGGGCTGGCTGGCAAATTTTGGCCGGGGGGGGTCAAGCACACAGCAGCAGCCCATGAGCAGCGGCCAATCCTTATTGTATTTACCTCCGGCTGCTTCATGTAGGGAGTAGAGGTAACAAGTTTTTTGAAAAGATAAAAGCCGAAGTAATGATGATATAGTTGTGGTCAAATGCCGACTAAATTCTCATCCACGTCTATCAGTGTCCTACTGAGAGAAGTGTCTGGGACTCTACTTAGCACGTGACCATAACTGTGCAAAATGCATACATCCACTCTCTGGGTCGCACTGTGCTCTGCTGCTCTTCTCAGTGACGTCACCGCTCTGCACTCTTCTGGTTGCACTGAGATCTGCTCCTCTTCTCAGTGACGTCACCGCTCTGCACTCTTCTGGTTGCACTGAGATCTGCTCCTCTTCTCAGTGATGTCACCGCTCTGCACTCTTCTGGTTGCACTGAGATCTGCTCCTCTTCTCAGTGATGTCACCGCTCTGCAGACTCTCTGGGTCACGCTGCGCTCTGCGTGACCTAGAAGAGGCTTTTACAAAGTTAAAATACAGTTGTAAAGTTGTAAAGTTACATACAGTATAGAGGACAATACGTGACTGGTATATGATGTATCAGAGACATATTATCCTGCACTGTATATACATCTGATGTCTGTGCACATAGTATATTACATACAGTATAGAGGACAATACAGACATCATTATACCATTCACATTTTACCCTGTATATAACATCAGCTGTTACATACAGTATACAGGATAATATGTGACTGGTGTAAGTACAGAATATCAGATATTATACCAGTTACATATTATCCTGTATATTACATCCGGTATACGGGAGAATATGTGACCGGTGTATGATATACTGTGAGTACAGACAGTTATTGTAAGAGGCACATGTGAATGGCGCTTCAGAGCGTATGATCAACTACAGCTCCACATACATGGCGCTATTCAGAATATACAAAATAATAAACCAATAATGACCCTGAGAAGTGCGAAGTACAATGTCTCCTCTCTGATAACAGGACAGGAGAAAGGGTACTGTGCAGTGTATATACAGTGTGTCCACCCATATCCTGTCCACTGCCATTAACCTGAGAACGGCGGCAGCTATAGGCATAGAAGTGGTGTCTAGGTATAGTAAAGTAGCCATGCGCTACGCAATGTAACCACCTATAGCGCCACCTGGTGGAAAACAATGGAGTTAGCATTTTTATCTCGAAAACGGAACAAGATAGAGAAAAAAAGTAAATTACAAAAACGTACATTTTCTATTCAATACGAATCGACACCTTGCATACAGAAATGCTATGATTAGAACGTGTAAAACTCACAAGGCTGCCGACGTGAAGCGATACCTCATGGAGACCTTCCTACAAGTCATTGGGTATGGTGGCTGTGTGGAGTGGCCTCCACGCTCACCTGACCTGACCCCATTGGACTTCTTTCTGTGAGGTCACATCAAACAGCAGGTGTATGCGACCCCTCCACCAACATTGCAGGACCTACGACGACGTAACACAGATGCTTGTGCAAACATGTTACCTACCATATTGCACAACGTGCAGCAAGATACAGTATGCTGTGCAGAGTCCAGATGTGCATTGCAGCTGACGGGGTCCACTTTGAGCATCAGTTAAATGAGCGCCATATGCATGACCAGCATTCAATGTTTTGGGGGGGTCATGGGTTTCATATCATAGCATTTCTGTATATAAGGTGTCGATTCGTATACAATTGATGATGCCTGCAACTTTGTAATTCACTTTTTTTCTCTATCTCGTTCCGTTTTCGAAATAAAAATGCTAACTCCATTGTTTTCCACCAGGTGGCGCTATAAGTGGTTTCATTGCATAGCGCATGGCTACTTTACTATACCTAGACACCACTTATATGCCTATAGCTGCCGCTGTTCTCAAGTTAATGGAGGTGGACAGGATATGGGTGGACACTCTGTATATACATACGCACACACAGCCAGGCCTCATATAATTATATATATATATATATATATATATATATATATATATATATATATATATTCTATATATAAATATACACACACAGCCAAGCCTCATATGTGTGCACAAGAGCGCGCGCGCACACGCACACAGCCAAGCCTCATATGTGTGCACAAGCGCGCGCGCACACACACACAGCCAAGCCTCATATGTGTGCACAAGCGCGCGCACACACACAGCCAAGCCTCATATGTGTGCACAAGCGCGCACACACACACAGCCAAGCCTCATATGTGTGCACAAGCGCGCGCGCACACACACAGCCAAGCCTCATATGTGTGCACAAGCTCGCGCGCGCGCGCGCACACACACAGCAAAGCCTCATATGTGTGCACAAGCTCGCGCGCGCGCACACACACACACACAGCAAAGCCTCATATGTGTGCACAAGCGCGCGCACACACACACAGCCAAGCCTCATATGTGTGCACAAGCGCACGCACACACACACAGCCAAGCCTCATATGTGTGCACAAGCGCGCGCACACACACACAGCCAAGCCTCATATGTGTGCAAAAGCGCGCACACACACACACAGCCAAGCCTCATATGTGTGCACAAGCGCGCACACACACAGCAACGCCTCATGTGTGCACAAGCTTGCGCACACACACAGCCAAGCCTCATGTGTGCACAAGCGCGCACACAGCCAAGCCTCATGTGTGCACAAGCGCGCACACAGCCAAGCCTCATGTGTGCACAAGCGCGCACACACACACACACAGCCAAGCCTCATATGTGTGCACAAGTGTGCACACACACACACACAGCCAAGCCTCATATGTGTGCACAAGCGCGCGCGCACACACACACACACAGCCAAGCCTCATATGTGTGCACAAGCGCGCACACACACACACAGCCAAGCCTCATATGTGTGCACAAGCGCGCGCACACACACACAGCCAAGCCTCATATGTGTGCACAAGCGCGCGCACACACACACAGCCAAGCCTCATATGTGTGCACAAGCGCGCGCACACACACAGCCAAGCCTCATATGTGTGCACAAGCGTGCGCACACACACAGCCAAGCCTCATATGTGTGCACAAGCGCGCGCACACACACAGCCAAGCCTCATATGTGTGCACAAGCGCGCGCACACACAGCCAAGCCTCATATGTGTGCACAAGCGCGCGCACACACAGCCAAGCCTCATATGTGTGCACAAGCGCGCGCGCACACACACAGCCAAGCCTCATATGTGTGCACAGGCGCGCGCGCACACACAGCCAAGCCTCATATGTGTGCACAAGCGCACACACAGCCACGCCTCATATGTGCGCACACACGCACGCGCACACACACACACAGGCCTTATATGCGTGTGTGTGCGCACACACACAAACACAGGCCTCATATGCGCGCGCGCACACAGGCCATTTTTTTTATATATATATATATATATATATATATATATACTGTACATACATACACACACACAGGCCTCATATATTCGCGCGTGCGTACACACACAGCCAGGTCACATACACAAGTAATACAACAAGGCACAAATACACAGACCCAGGTATGAATACTTACCCTCCAACACGTGTCTGCACAAGCAATGGCGCCGGCCGCAGAGAGAGGAGAACAGGAAGTCAGCTCTTCGCAGTGAAGTTCCGGCAGATCAGCCCTGCATGACCCTGGCCCCGCCCCCAGGTCTGCTCCGGGAGTGGCAGAGTGCGGCTTCCGTAGAGCAGTGAGTGCAGCTGCCGCCTCCTGTGTCTGCAGCCAGGAGCTTCAGGCCGGGAGCAGCCGCTCACACCAATGGCATAGATGGCCGATACTACAGCTCATACACCGGCCGCAGGGCCGCTCCCCTGCAGCAATGGCCGCTTCCCCCCTGCAGCAATGGCCGCTTCCCCCCCGCAGCAGTGGCCGCTTCCCCCTGCAGCAATGGCCGCTTCCCCCCGCAGCAATGGCCGCTTCCCCCTGCAGCAATGGCCGCTTCCCCCCCGCAGCAATGGCCGCTCCCCCTGCATGTGGATAGTGGCACGTGGCTGGAGCACAGGGTCATGGGGACAGTGCAGCCTCGGTTGTTCCCGGTCTCTGTGAGCTCCGGCATATCCCTGCTCCACACAATGGCCCCGGCTCTGACAGTCCCTCTCCACTCAGGAGCTCCATGTCTCCTTCCTCACAGAGCAGGGGCTGCAGGGGTCGCACATAAGGCAGGAGGGGGCATCAGGCCACTGTCAGGGGAAGGGCTCTGCTCCCATAGCTTTGGGTTGGTTTGGCCATGGTCTATGTGAGCAGCATTGCTGTGCTCGGGCTGTGCCTCAGTTATTCCCCCATATTGTCTCCACACGTGTTTTATTCCTGAGACGCCTGATCTGTGTCACACATTGCTGGTGCTGTATCTGCCCTCACTGGTCTCCTGCAGTGTGCTGCCATCTAGTGTCCTGTCCTTTGCATTACACCCTATATTTTATTCTGTTTTTCACAATAAAGATTATATGTTTTATCCTTTTTTTTGTTCTATCTTCTGTGAATTGGTCTTAGTTTTGCTAAACTTGAAGCAATTACACCCATAGTTATTTCTGAGCAGGGGGTGGTGGGATTATATTGTGATACTTGGACATCTTTTTACTTTAAACCCCTTTGCTCAGTGTAATTGGCTGAAATTTGTTGTGTCTTTTGCTTGTTTTTTTAAGGAAAATGGCGTCCGGAGGTAGCGTGTGCAGATGAGATCCTGGCTTGTCATTGAGCCGATATCGCAATCTGCTCATGCGCAGACGCCAGGAGCCATTTCTTTGAAGCCCGCACCGCCGAAAGTGTCTGGATGTTTCCTGCCTCACTCACAGCACCCGCAGCAAGCATCTGTTACCCCCTCCACACCGCCACAGCATCGCCCTGCTCCACCATCGCCGCCTCTGCCTCCTGTGACCCCGCTCCACCACCGCCCCCGTCTCCTGTGACCCACGCTCCACCACCGCCCTGCTCCACCACCGCCCCTGCCTCCTGTGACTCCCGCTCCACCACGGCTGATACCCCTTCACGGTAAGACACCACCGAATTGTAAGATGGACACCCCTTTTTTTTTATCTAAACTTGTGATCTTATAATCCGGTGCATTTTATAAACTGCAAAATACGGTGTGTGTGTGTATACACCCACACACACACACACACCGTATTTTGCAGCTTACACCTCATCTCTAGAACAACTATTAAAGGGAACCTGTCACCTAAAATATGCGTTCTGACCTATCAGCAGACGCATGTGTGCCCTAATTACACCTCCCTACCCATCCCTGTGTTAGAAAATTGTATAATATGAAGGTAATAAAAAACGTTTTATTACCTTCATATTTCGTATGTAAATAGCAGGGAATATGGACACAGGGGCGGCGCCTTGCCCTGCATACTTTCCGTGGTATCACACCCCTGCGTGCATTGTGGCAGGCTTCGTTTCCGGGTGTTCACGCACCGGCTTCAGACGCGCACTACGCGTCTGAAACTGACAAGGAGAACCCGGAAGGGAAGCCTGCGGCAATAGTAAGTGTAAACGCGTGCAGGATAGAATGAGTGACGGTGACGTTGCTCATGTGACTCCATGGTATCATGCCCACAGGGGCGTGATACCACGGAAAGTATGCAGGGGCAAGGTGCCGCCCCTGTGACCATATTCCCTGCTATTTACATACGAAATATGAAGGTAATAAAACGTTTTTTATTACTTTCATATTATACAATTTTATAAGACAGGGATGGGTAGGAAGGTGTAATTAGGGCACACATGCGTCTGCTGATAGGTCAGAACGCATATTTTAGGTGACAGGTTCCCTTTAAGAGGAGACTTTGTGCAGCAGCCTTCATGGTAAAATAGCTGCTAGGAAACCACTGCTAAGGCAGGCAACAAGCAGAAGAGACTTGTTTGGGTAAAGAACACAAGGAATGGACATTAGACCAGTGGAAATCTCTGCTTTGGTCTGATGAGTCCAAATTTGAGGTCTTTGGATCCAATAGTGCGCACATTTCACATTTCGTACAGTGCCCGTGTTGACTCTGTGCGCCCGCTCCTGTCACACACACAATAGTATCCTCTCATAAAGCGCTGTAAAGCCGAACGAGCACAGACATACCAGCAACTAAACCACTAATGTTTTTTCCTCATATAAAGCATGAATATTTGTTATAATGGCCGCCTCCTGCCTATACATACAATATAAATACAACTGGGCCTTCATCCACACTGTCTGAAAGAGAAACTGTCTGTTACGCATAGCGACCAATCAGAGCTCAGCTTTAATGTTTTAAACCGCTCTGGTAAAATGAAACCTGCGCTGTGATTGGTTGCTATGGGCAGCAAAGAGATAGGAGAGGACACACAGGGGAAAAATATCTAATACACATACAGAATTGTAGGATGGAGGGCGGTCGGCCTATACACAGAGCCTCCTATCACTACTCCTATCACAAAGCATTGGAGGAGCAGCTAATATAGCTTTACACGGATGAGAGCAGTGAGTCTGGAGAAGAAGCCGGGGCTTGTGGGAAATGTAGTTTATAGAGGTCACATGGCCACCAGTGAAGGACCGCCCACTTCACACTGAGCACAGAAACGTGTATGGAGGAGATGGAGCCAGAGAAATGTAAGGAATGTCGCAGTGAGGATCTGGAGATATGGCCGGGCTACTATAGAGGAGAAAGAAATAGATTCAGAGATAAACCTTTTAATTTGCAAATCTTGAGGCGTTTACACTCACACACACATAATACAACACAACAGCTCCAATATACAAGGAAATATCTGTGTATTACATATAGACTGATACATCTGCTGCTGAACAAAGCAGATATTACAGAGAGCGGTATAACTATCCGGGGTGCAGGAGTCACAGTCACCCCAGGATCCTGGGCCCCGCATCTAATCCGGACACCGGGAAATCTGTGTCAGCCGAGAAATAGGTACAGTTATCACCCAGCTTTCCCAAAGCCAGATATGTTACTAACAAGTGTACGAAAGAGGGATAGTTCATACCCTTTAGAAATATTACTATTAACCCCTTCAACCACCTCCCCTTGGCAATTTTCCGTTTTTTCCTCCTTCCAAGAGCCATAACCTTTTTATTTTTATGTCAATATACCCATATGAGGGCTTGTTTTTTTGCAGGACGAGTTGTACTTTTGAATGACACCTTTCGTTTAACCATATATTGTACTGAAAACAGAGAAAATATTAAAAGTGCAAATCCACAGTTATTTGCGGGTGGGGTGGGGCGGGGGGTAGTGAACATGTTCACTATATGGTATTATGATTCCCCAGGTCGGTACGAGTTTGTAGACACCAAACATGTATTGTTTCACTTTTATATAAGTGGTGAAAAAAATTCAGAATTTTGCCCAAAAAAATAATTGTGCTTTTGTTGCCATTTGCCGAGGCCTGTGGCGTTCTCATTTTTCAGGATCTGGGGCTCAGGGATGGCTTCTTTTTTTGCATCTTGAGCTGACATTTTTACTTATACAATTTTTGCACAGATGAGATGTTTTGATCACCTGTTTTTGCATCTTAATGGATGTTGCTGCGACCAAAAAAACAATTTGAGTTATAATAAGTTTTATTTCTATAGCGCCAACATATTCCGCAGCGCTTTACAGTTCAGAGGGGACATGTACAGACAATATGAGACAATACAAAATAACACTATTAAGATACCAGGAGGAGCGAGGGCCCTGCTCGTAAGCTGCAGTCTATGAGGAAATAGGGGAGGCACAAAAGGTGAATGGGGGAGAAAAGCTTGTCATATGTGGTCCAGCCATCAATTTAATAGGGGATTCAAAACCAGGTGCATGGACCTGTCATCGGCCAGAATTCATACAGCTACAGGGGACAAGAATTGGAAGTAAAAATTTTGTTATGAAGGGCAGAAAGGGACTAGATTAGATTATGGCGGTGAGGGGATAGGCTAGTCTAAAGAAATGCGTTTTTAGGGCCCGCTTAAAGCTGTGGATGTTGGGAATTAATCGGATTGCTCTTGGTAGTGTGTTCCAGAGCATAGGCGCAGCTCAGTTAGGATTATTTTCTCGCCACGCTGTGTGACAATCAGATCAATTGATTTTATATTTTGCTAGATCGAGCATTTCTGAGTGGGGTACCCATGCTGCCTGATAGTATAGGTGTGACGCCCTGGCAAAACTAGGTAGTCACAGATAGGCCCCCGCACAACACCTTCCCTTATTTAGGAAACACACAGTCGACCTGAAACCCTAGTCACCCCCCCCTTAGGCCCCCTTCACACGCAGGTGTCTCCGGTACGTGCTAGGTCAGTGCCCGCATGTACCGGAGACACGGGCACACGTAAACCCATTAAAATCAATGGGTTTATGTGCACGCACGTGTTCAGCCATTGGCCCGTGCCTCCGTGTGGAGCAGACGTGTGCCAGTGTGCTCCATACAGAGGCATGTCCATTTTTCTCCGGCAGCATGGGTGTCACGCGGCCCGCACACGTACCACACGGATGTAGTGTAGATATGGGCCCATGTGACACATGCCGGAGAAACACACGTGTCATTATAAAAATAAAAAAGCACATACCTCCACCAGCTTTGCAGTCTCTGCCACGGCTGTCACCTCCATCCAACCCCCAGTGAATTTGAACAACACATTGTAATACTATTATATGTACTGAGGATTTCGATTGCGTTAGGGCAATGACAACCAGAGACGAGTTCTTGGTGCAAAGATGTTTATAAGATGTAACCAACAATATGTACATAAACGGAACAAAAACACAGTAGAACATAAAACACAGGAAATACCTTCCAGGATCGGAGCGAAGGGGAATTCCCGGGGCCACGCACCGGACTCCCCCAGGGAGACCACCAAGAGCGAACCCCTATACAGGGACTGTCTGGCAATCACCCCAGAAGGCCTAAATGCGCAGCAGCCGGGACACAAAGGGCAATAGGGAGAGTCCAAAAATGTCTGTACAAAATGAGAGTCCAGAGTGGTTACGAACCGGAAGGAACCAGGCAGAAGTGCTGACCAAAGACGGCAGACGGAGTCCGGGCACAGCTTGATGAGACCAGGTGAAGTCCAGAGTCGGTGTCGGTTGTTTTTCAAGAGGATCCAAATATCAATCAGGAACCAAGAGCAGCAAAGCAGGAGTACACAGCAAGCAGTATACTCAGGCACTGGACTAAGCTTAGGGGCGGCCTTTTAAACAGATGGACAGGAAGTAGGGCAACAGAACAGCAAACTCCATGTTAACAAAGGGCAAGCTCTTTCAAAAGAGAACTGGAAATCCCGGAACTCTGACAGTAGTCCCCCCCCCCCAGAAACGGCCTCAGGACGGATCAGGGCCTGGCTTGTCCGGGTACCGTCGATGAAACTGAGCAACCTTCCGGGGCGCTCGAATGTTACCCACAGGTTCCCAGGAATCGTCCTCGGGGGAGTACCCCTGCCAACGTACCAGATACTGAAGCCGATGCCGATGGAGCCGGGAGTCAATAATGTCCTCAACCACGAACTGCTCCTGGCCGTCAAC
>NW_027441986.1:300000-429631 GCF_048569485.1 Anomaloglossus baeobatrachus | reverse complement strand
GCGTTGCACACTCCAACTAATTATAAGTAAGCCATTATACTAGCAAACACTCAGTGTACCTAGTGGCATCCTATCTGTGGCTATTGGACTTTGCTATAGTCCCACTAGTGCCAAGACATTTGCAGAGCGCATCTGCCTGCGTTGCACACTCCAACTAATTATAAGTAAGCCATTATACTAGCAAACACTCAGTGTACCTAGTGGCATCCTATACGTGGCTATTGGACCTTGCTATAGTCCCACTAGTGCCAAGACATTTGCAGAGCGCATCTGCCTGCGTTGCACACTCCAACTAATTATAAGTAAGCCATTATACTAGCAAACACTCAGTGTACCTAGTGGCATCCTATACGTGGCTATTGGACCTTGCTATAGTCCCACTAGTGCCAAGACATTTGCAGAGCGCATCTGCCTGCGTTGCACACTCCAACTAATTATAAGTAAGCCATTATTATTATTATTATTATTATTTATTATTATAGCGCCATTTATTCCATGGCGCTTTACAAGTGAAAGGGTATACGTACAACAATCATTAACAGTACATAACAGACTGGTACAGGAGGAGAGAGGACCCTGCCCGCGAGGGCTTACAGTCTACAGGGAATGGGTGATGGTACAATAGGTGAGGACAGAGCTGGTTGCGCAGTGGTCTACTGGACTGAGGGCTGTTGTAGGTTATAGGCTTGTTGGAAGAGGTGGGTCTTGAGGTTCCTCTTGAAGCTTTCCACGGTAGGGGAGAGTCTGATGTGCTGAGGTAGAGCATTCCAAAGTATGGGGGATGCACGGGAGAAATCTTGTACGCGATTGTGGGAAGAGGAGATAAGGGAGGAGCAGAGAAGGAGATCTTGTGAGGATCTGAGGTTGCGTGCAGGTAGGTACCGGGAGACTAGGTCACAGATGTAGGGAGGAGACAGGTTGTGCATGGCTTTGTATGTCATAGTTAGTGTTTTGAACTGGAGTCGTTGGGTGATGGGAAGCCAGTGAAGGGATTGGCAGAGTGGCGAGGCTGGGGAGTAGCGAGGGGAGAGGTGGATTAAGCGGGCCGCAGAGTTTAGGATAGATTGGAGGGGTGCAAGAGTGTTGGAAGGGAGGCCAGAGAGCAGGAGGTTGCAGTAGTCGAGGCGGGAGATGATGAGGGCATGCACTAATGTTTTTGCTGATTCTTGGTTAAGGAAAGCACGGATCCGGGAGATGTTTTTGAGTTGTAATCGGCATGAGGTGAAGAGGGCTTGGATGTGTGGCTTGAAGGATAGAGCAGAGTCGAGGGTCACTCCAAGGCAACGAGCTTGTGAGACTGGGGAGAGTAAGCAACCATCGAGTTTGATGGAAAGGCTTGTTGGAGGAGATGAGTGAGGAGGAGGAAAGACAATGAATTCTGTTTTGTCCATGTTAAGTTTTAGGAATCGCACAGAGAAGAAGGATGAAATAGCAGACAGACATTGTGGGATTCTGGTTAGTAGAGAGGTAATGTCAGGTCCATTATACTAGCAAACACTCAGTGTACCTAGTGGCATCCTATCTGTAGCTATTGGACTTTGCTATAGTCCCACTAGTGCCAAGACATTTGCAGAGCGCATCTGCCTGCGTTGCACACTCCAACTAATTATAAGTAAGCCATTATACTAGCAAACACTCAGTGTACCTAGTGGCATCCTATACGTGGCTATTGGACCTTGCTATAGTCCCACTAGTGCCAAGACATTTGCAGAGCGCATCTGCCTGCGTTGCACACTCCAACTAATTATAAGTAAGCCATTATACTAGCAAACACTCAGTGTACCTAGTGGCATCCTATACGTGGCTATTGGACTTTGCTATAGTCCCACTAGTAAAAAGACATTTGCAGAGCACGTCTGCCTGCATTGCACACTCCAACTTTTTTAAACTAAGCAATTATACTAGCAAACACTCAGTGTACCTAGTGGCATCCTATACGTGGCTATTGGACTTTGCTATAGTCCCACTAGTGCCAAGACATTTGCAGAGCGCATCTGCCTGCGTTGCACACTCCAACTAATTATAAGTAAGCCATTATACTAGCAAACACTCAGTGTACCTAGTGGCATCCTATACGTGGCTATTGGACCTTGCTATAGTCCCACTAGTGCCAAGACATTTGCAGAGCGCATCTGCCTGCGTTGCACACTCCAACTAATTATAAGTAAGCCATTATACTAGCAAACACTCAGTGTACCTAGTGGCATCCTATACGTGGCTATTGGACTTTGCTATAGTCCCACTAGTGCCAAGACATTTGCAGAGCGCATCTGCCTGCGTTGCACACTCCAACTAATTATAAGTAAGCCATTATACTAGCAAACACTCAGTGTACCTAGTGGCATCCTATACGTGGCTATTGGACCTTGCTATAGTCCCACTAGTGCCAAGACATTTGCAGAGCGCATCTGCCTGCGTTGCACACTCCAACTAATTATAAGTAAGCCATTATACTAGCAAACACTCAGTGTACCTAGTGGCATCCTATCTGTGGCTATTGGACTTTGCTATAGTCCCACTAGTGCCAAGACATTTGCAGAGCGCATCTGCCTGCGTTGCACACTCCAACTAATTATAAGTAAGCCATTATACTAGCAAACACTCAGTGTACCTAGTGGCATCCTATACGTGGCTATTGGACTTTGCTATAGTCCCACTAGTGCCAAGACATTTGCAGAGCGCATCTGCCTGCGTTGCACACTCCAACTAATTATAAGTAAGCCATTATACTAGCAAACACTCAGTGTACCTAGTCGCATCCTATACGTGGCTATTGGACTTTGCTATAGTCCCACTAGTGCCAAGACATTTGCAGAGCGCATCTGCCTGCGTTGCACACTCCAACTAATTTTAACTTAGCCATTATACTAGCAAACACTCAGTGTACCTAGTGGCATCCTATACGTGGCTATTGGACTTTGCTATAGTCCCACTAGTGCCAAGACATTTGCAGAGCGCATCTGCCTGCGTTGCACACTCCAACTAATTATAAGTAAGCCATTATACTAGCAAACACTCAGTGTACCTAGTGGCATCCTATACGTGGCTATTGGACTTTGCTATAGTCCCACTAGTGCCAAGACATTTGCAGAGCGCATCTGCCTGCGTTGCACACTCCAACTAATTTTAACTTAGCCATTATACTAGCAAACACTCAGTGTACCTAGTGGCATCCTATACGTGGCTATTGGACTTTGCTATAGTCCCACTAGTGCCAAGACATTTGCAGAGCGCATCTGCCTGCGTTGCACACTCCAACTCATTATAACTAAGTTGCATTGTCAGGGATATTTATTCTTTATTATTCTGCTGTTAATAAAGCTAGACCACCACTGCAATCTTCACCACCTCTCAATTTTTACTACCACATTTTCAGTCCACAATCTTGTCGCAATCAACATGAGTGGCAAAATGACAGATGCTGGTGGAAAGGGGAAGAGGCGTGGTGGAAAAGGCAAAAAAGGTTTTGTCTGTGGGGAAAGTGCAGCAGCACTGAATACACGTTCAGAGACAACGCTGGCAGCTGGACACGACAAAATCTCCAAGGCGTAACTGGAGAGCTCTGGCCATTTTTCTAGGTTTGAAGCCCAAAAGGAGCAAGGCTCCAGTTGCACAGTCATGGCATCGATGTTCATTTGGAGATACTCCTGTATCATCCTCTCCAGCCGTTGAGTATGTGTCAGACTTGTTGTCTCTGGTGGCCTTGCAAAAGAGGGTCTAAAAAAATTATGAAAAGATTCCATAAAATTGCTGTTACCGGCACCAGATACGGTCCTACTGGTACGGGTAGACTGTTGAAGATGACGAGACCGTCCCATGTTTGTCAAGTTACAACTGGGAGATTCCCTCCCTGCACCTGCACGGTTGTTTGGTGGAAAAGCCGAGCTAAGATCGAGTAACAGCTTCTGCTGATACTCCTGCATACGTGCGTCCCTTTCTATGGCTGGAATTATGTCACAAAATTTGGACTTGTACCGGGGATCTAATAGTGTGGCAATCCAGTAGTCATCATCACTTCTAATTTTGACAATACGACTGTCATGTTGGAGGTAGTGCAACAAAAAGGCACTCATGTGTCTTGCGCAGCCATGCGGACCAAGTCCACGCTGTGTTTGTGGCATAGAGGTGCTACCCGTTCTTTCTTCCTCTGACATCTCCCCCCAACCTCTTTCAACTGAAATTTGACCAAGGTCTCCCTCATCCGCTGAGTCTTCCATGTCCATGGACAGTTCGTCCTCCATTTCTTCATGTTCTCCTGCACCTTGCTCAACATTTCGCCTGCTACTATGCGCCCTTGTCGATCCCTGTTCCCCATGGTCCCATGCCTGCTGCGTTGGTGATGATGAACGTCTGGACCTTGGTGATGTTGTTGTCCCTTGCGCATATGAATCCTCCTGTAGTTCCTCCCCTTCATGTTGTCCCACCCCCTGACTCCGAATAGTGTTTAGCGTGTGCTCCAGCATGTAAATGACTGGAATCGTCATGCTGATAATGGCATTGTCAGAGCTAAACATATTCGTCGCCATGTCGAAACTGTGCAGAAGGGTGCATAGGTCCTTGATCTGAGACCACTCCATCAGGGTGATCTGCCCCACCTCTGCATCTCGTTGGCCCAGGCTATACGTCATGACGTATTGCACCAGGGCTCTGCGGTGCTGCCACAGTCGCTGTAACATGTGGAGAGTTGAATTCCAGCGTGTCGCCACATCGCATTTCAGGCGATGAACCGGCAGGCCGAAAGACTTCTGGAGCGATGCAAGTCGCTCTGCTGCGGCGCTTGAACGGCGGAAGTGAGCTGACAGTTTTCGTGCCCTGTTCAGAAGGCCATCTAGGCCGGGATAGTGTGTTAAAAATTGCTGGACGACAAGGTTCAACACGTGAGCCATACAAGGTACGTGTGTCACAATGCCCAGGCGAAGTGCCGCACCCAGGTTTGCAGCATTGTCGCACACGGCCTTACCAGGCTGCAGGTTGAGTGGAGACAACCATTTATTAAACTCGGACCGCAGAGCTGACCACAACTCCTCAGCTGTGTGACTCTTATTCCCAAGACATGTCAAGCTAAAGACCGCCTGATGCCGTTACGCTCTGCTGCCAGCATAGTAATGAGGCGTGCGTGATTCCTTCTGCGCAGTGAGAACGCTGGTGGCCTGACCAGGCAGGCTTGGGGCGGAGGTGGAGGACCCAGATGAGGTGGAGGATGCAGAAGCTGTGGCGGAACTTGGACAGACAGAGGATTGACACACAAGTCGTGGGGACGGCAAGACTTGTGCAGCAGACCCTTCACCATCTATCACCATAGTTACCCAGTGCCCAGTCAGCGACATGTAACGTCCCTGTCCATGCTTACTGGTCCAAGTATCGGTGGTGAAATGCACCCGTTCACACACAGAGTTTCTCAAGGAAGCGGTGATGTTGTGTGCGACATGCTGGTGTAGCACGGGCACACCTTTCTTAGAGAAGTAGTGGCGACTAGGTATCTGGTACTGGGGCACAGCGACAGACATAAGGTCTCTAAAATCCTGTGTGTCCACTAGGCGGAAAGGCAGCATTTCGGTAGCCAACAGCTTACAGAGGGATAGAGTCAACCTCTTAGCTTTGTCATGGGTCGGAGGAAGTGGCCTTTTATTTGACCACATCTGAGGGACAGAGATCTGGCTGCTGTGTGTAGACGGTGTTGAGTAGGGTGTCCCTGGAAAAATGCAGGTTTGTGAGGAAAGTGCAGGCGGAGACATGATGTTGCCTTCATCCAACGTTGGTGCTATCGATGTCTGAGAGAGCTGTACACACTCACTTGTTTCCCCTTCCAAACCAACTGACGACCTTACAAGCAAACTGCCTGTTGCGGTTACAGTGGTGGAAGTTTGGCGTGGAAAAACAGGTGTGACAGCTGTCCCCACAGTCCTAGAAGATGAAGAGCGCGCGGATGCACTGGAAGGGGCGGGCGGTGGATGGTTCGCTCTTGCAGCATTGCAGCACAGTGAGCTTCCCACCGGGACCTATGATATTTATTCATGTGACGATTCATGGAAGAAGTTGTCAAACTGCTGAGGTTTTGACCTCTACTAAGAGAATCATGACAAATTTTACATATCACATGATTTGGGCGATCTTTTTCTATGTCAAAAAAGGACCAGGCTAGGCAAGGCTTAGAGGCCATGCGACCTGTTGATCCACCCCGAATAATGCTCATAGGCAGAGTGGTGGCTGAGGATGCAGTTGTAGACGTGCTACCAGTGCTCCGACTCTGTCCAGGAAGGCGCAAGGTAACTTCGTCGTCGGTTGCATCCTCCTCCACCGCCTCTGTTGACCTCCTCGAGTGCCTGACTGGGGGTTGACAGTAGGTGGGATCTAGAACTTCATCATCAATTGTTGTGTTTGCACTCCCCTCCCCCTCAGACCGAGCCTCTTCTTGCCCTGACCGAATATTTAAGTTGTCATCCCAATCGGGTATCTGCGTCTCATCTTCATCAGTATGTTCCTCATTGTCTATAACCACAGGTGTTACAGTTTGTGACAAAGGGTCAACATTATGCTCAGAAACTTGGTCCTCACGGCCTGAATCAGAGTCACAAAGGTTCTGGGCATCACTGCAGACCATTTCCTGTTCTGTACTCACTGTAGCTTGGGAGCAGACCTCTGATTCCCAGGCTATAGTGTGACTGAACAGCTCTGCAGACTCAGCCATCTCAGTTCCACCATACTGTGCAGGGCTGATGGAGACTTCAGAGCTGGGAGAAATCAAGTGTGATTGGGATGACAACTCAGAGGACTGGTGTTTTTTGGATGCGGTACTTGAAGTGGCTGAGAGGGCACTTGTTGGACCACTTGAGATCCATTCAAGCATTTTCCTTTTTTGCCCATCATCTACCTTTCTTCCTGTTGTTCGTGTCCGTAAAAAAGGGAGCACATCGGATTGTCCACGGTAAGTAGTAGACATCTTACTTTTGCTGGTAGATGGTCTATCTTCAGCAGATGATAATGGAGCTTTGCCACTTTCCCCACAGACAAAACCTTTTTTGCCTTTTCCACCACGCCTCTTCCCCTTTCCACCAGCATCTGTCATTTTGCCACTCATGTTGATTGCGACAAGATTGTGGACTGAAAATGTGGTAGTAAAAATTGAGAGGTGGTGAAGATTGCAGTGGTGGTCTAGCTTTATTAACAGCAGAATAATAAAGAATAAATATCCCTGACAATGCAACTTAGTTATAATGAGTTGGAGTGTGCAACGCAGGCAGATGCGCTCTGCAAATGTCTTGGCACTAGTGGGACTATAGCAAAGTCCAATAGCCACGTATAGGATGCCACTAGGTACACTGAGTGTTTGCTAGTATAATGGCTAAGTTAAAATTAGTTGGAGTGTGCAACGCAGGCAGATGCGCTCTGCAAATGTCTTGGCACTAGTGGGACTATAGCAAAGTCCAATAGCCACGTATAGGATGCCACTAGGTACACTGAGTGTTTGCTAGTATAATGGCTTACTTATAATTAGTTGGAGTGTGCAACGCAGGCAGATGCGCTCTGCAAATGTCTTGGCACTAGTGGGACTATAGCAAAGTCCAATAGCCACGTATAGGATGCCACTAGCTACACTGAGTGTTTGCTAGTATAATGGCTAAGTTAAAATTAGTTGGAGTGTGCAACGCAGGCAGATGCGCTCTGCAAATGTCTTGGCACTAGTGGGACTATAGCAAAGTCCAATAGCCACGTATAGGATGCCACTAGGTACACTGAGTGTTTGCTAGTATAATGGCTTACTTATAATTAGTTGGAGTGTGCAACGCAGGCAGATGCGCTCTGCAAATGTCTTGGCACTAGTGGGACTATAGCAAAGTCCAATAGCCACGTATAGGATGCCACTAGGTACACTGAGTGTTTGCTAGTATAATGGCTTACTTATAATTAGTTGGAGTGTGCAACGCAGGCAGATGCGCTCTGCAAATGTCTTGGCACTAGTGGGACTATAGCAAAGTCCAATAGCCACAGATAGGATGCCACTAGGTACACTGAGTATTTGCTAGTATAATGGCTTACTTATAATTAGTTGGAGTGTGCAACGCAGGCAGATGCGCTCTGCAAATGTCTTGGCACTAGTGGGACTATAGCAAGGTCCAATAGCCACGTATAGGATGCCACTAGGTACACTGAGTGTTTGCTAGTATAATGGCTTACTTATAATTAGTTGGAGTGTGCAACGCAGGCAGATGCGCTCTGCAAATGTCTTGGCACTAGTGGGACTATAGCAAAGTCCAATAGCCACGTATAGGATGCCACTAGGTACACTGAGTGTTTGCTAGTATAATGGCTTACTTATAATTAGTTGGAGTGTGCAACGCAGGCAGATGCGCTCTGCAAATGTCTTGGCACTAGTGGGACTATAGCAAGGTCCAATAGCCACGTATAGGATGCCACTAGGTACACTGAGTGTTTGCTAGTATAATGGCTTACTTATAATTAGTTGGAGTGTGCAACGCAGGCAGATGCGCTCTGCAAATGTCTTGGCACTAGTGGGACTATAGCAAAGTCCAATAGCCACGTATAGGATGCCACTAGGTACACTGAGTGTTTGCTAGTATAATGGCTAAGTTAAAATTAGTTGGAGTGTGCAACGCAGGCAGATGCGCTCTGCAAATGTCTTGGCACTAGTGGGACTATAGCAAAGTCCAATAGCCACGTATAGGATGCCACTAGGTACACTGAGTGTTTGCTAGTAAAATTGCTTAGTTTAAAAAAGTTGGAGTGTGCAATGCAGGCAGACGTGCTCTGCAAATGTCTTTGCACTAGTGGGACTATAGCAAGGTCCAATAGCCACGAATAGGATGCCACTAGGTACACTGAGTGTTTGCTAGTATAATGGCTTACTTATAATTAGTTGGAGTGTGCAACGCAGGCAGATGCGCTCTGCAAATGTCTTGGCACTAGTGGGACTATAGCAAGGTCCAATAGCCACGAATAGGATGCCACTAGGTACACTGAGTGTTTGCTAGTATATATGGCAAAATTATAGATGGAAAGGGAGAAGGGGAGGGGGGGAGAGAGGAGGCTGTAATTGACTACAAGGGTATGAGTTATGAGTGATCATAGGGATAGTGTTACATAAGTGGAAATACCTATGGAGGACCGGATGTGTAAGCGCATACCTTATACAAACCTATAGAGTGCTGATGGGTGAGAGTGTGATGTTAGATATAAGACATCCTATAGTGAATAGTGAGCCGTAATCAAGTGCAACAGGGATATTTCACGTGACTATGGGAACATGGAAGGTAAAGAAAGGGGAGAAAAAACTGTTAGACAAGGTAATCAGACATAATGTAACCAGTTGATCAGACATGACAAACATGACAAATAAAAAACAAGGAAGAATGGAACTCCATACATAGTGGAACCATATATAGTGTGAACACGAAAAAGAACCGGGCGTTAGAAAAAATGTGCACGGCCCAATGAATCAAGTCGGTTCTTCATATTCATGGTTTAAGCCCTTGGGTTCCAACGTGCCCAGAGTATATATCCAGAAAGATTCCCTTTCTTTGAGCTTCCTAATTCTATTGCCTCCTCTGCGTATGGCTGGGACATGTTCGATGACTTGGAATCTTAATTGGGCCACTGTGTGATTATGCGTCACAAAATGGTGTGGGACTGGTAATAGAATCTGCTTACAATGTATTGTTGACTTGTGCTTAGCACAAAAAAAGGGAATCTTTCTGGATATGTACTCTGGACACATTAAAACCCAAGGGCTTAAACCGTGAATATGAAGTACAGACTTGATTCATTGGGCCGTGCACCATGTCACCATGTGTGCAATTGCATTGTCCAATGGCTCACAATGGTTATGCGTTTTCATTGGATGGATAATCGAAGCCATGTTTTTTTCCTTTCTCTTGGGTTTGTTGTGTGAGTAGCCTATAGGATTAAGTTAGTTACCGCAGGCAGTGGATTTAGCTTCCTGTCTTTGGTCCAGTGGTAGATTGATTGTTTGGTCTATGAGCTGTTATGGGTTTTAATCCAGGTGAATGCCCATGGGCTGCCTATAACTGTGTGAAATATGTAGTTTTACTGGGCTGGGATGAGAGAATCCATCGAAGCATGGTGTAGGGATTGTGGTTCCTGTGTGCTAAGAAGAAAGGCTAGCACCAGCCAGAAAGCCCCATTACAGCCAATAATCAACCGCTAGCCGCTGGAACTCGTTGCTCTAGATCATGTCAAACTCTCACCAAGCAGGAATAGATACATTAGCCCACCATCCCACCCAAAGAGCAACTTCTGCTGCGCAGCTGGCTTTCTAGGCAGCAGCGCTATTGTGATGTCAGCGGGGGACATTGTGACAAGCCAGTGTTCCGTCACTTCATGTTGTGCACTGTTCAAACGGAAAATACATCAACAGGCAGACTACAGAAAAGCTTACTGACAAAGGATAGAGAGGGGCTTTCTCAGAGGGCTTTTTACAGTTTGTCTATTCCCAATTAGCCGTTTAAGTATGCTTAATGAAAGTACTAATTCTTTCATAGGCCGCCCATTCTTAGTATTTGACGTTCCTTATATTGCGGTATCAGGCTTCGCAGCAGGTTGCAAAACATTCATCACCCATGACTGTCCCCAATTGGGCTCAGAAGCTAAATGTCTATCATGACCTCTCTTTTTGAAAGTCCAAGAGCAAGCAAACTCTTCCTCCAGGAGAGGGAGCCAACAGATCACTAAAGACATCATCATTGCTCAAAGAAAACACCGAAAAACAATGGAAGCTTTAATTGGAGTGGAATCTGATAGACAGCACCTGATGCCAAGTCTGCATCTTCTAACACCTGCAGTCACTGCAGCAGCTGAATCCAATGTGTCCAAAAGGGATCTATTCTATTCAATTGCAAATGATCTAGATAAGACTGAGAATAAGATACTGCACGGGACATAGCAGAGTTGGTCAAGTTGAGTGGAGATGAGTTTGCTATTTGGCACAGCTTTTGCATCAATAAAGCAAGTAAAAGGTGTGAAAGATAAAAAAAAAGGGTGAAAGTGTGAAAAGTGAATTGGCCAAATTGAGGTGCATATAAAGTTTTTGCTTTCTTTCAATTCACTAATGAGGCTCATTTGAATCAGGTGAATTGAGTTCTGCTTTTGGAAACTCGGTTAAGAAGGGGTGCACCGGTCCTGGAGGTACTGCAATACCAGGTCAATGCGTGGAGTGGACAGAGCAAGATTTTTTCCATCTCCTTGTTCTAAAAATCCATTTAATATATGGTCCCTAGAGAGGGGACGTATCAGATATTAAACTGATAAGAACAGATTTAATTTTTTTTTTTTCTGTTTATCAGTAGGACTTCAAAATAACAAAGGTGATCGCCTCCCGTTGCCTGGGAACCGTCCAGGCACAAGAGGGCTATGTGTCACCAGAAGGCGCACACACTCCCTCAAGGCCGGCAGACGTGCAATCCCAGGCACCTTCCAGTACCGACCAAGGTAGCGTCCTCCGAAACTACACTTGATCTTAGCCAAAAGGCCGAGAAGCTATAACCCGAATTGGTTACGGCCTTGAGTGGCACCCTGGCCTATACCGGACACATCTTAGGGAGAGGGAGACAAACCCACGCCTACAGAAGACATTTTGTCACCCAAGCCAAACCCTTGAAAAGGCTGTTTTGCAGAGCAAAAACAAGGAGAATGGTACTTTTTGCAGCCGCCGCCCACTGCAATGAATCTGAATAACTCCTCCTTTTGGGCACAAGCACCTCCCCTCCCCCTTGCAGTCTTTCCAATTCATGATACAAAAAGACGGACGGACAGGACAGGACAGGACCATCTGCCTGACTTTCCGTCACTGCCACCCTTTGCCATCCTTGCCCGTAGAAAGCCCTTTCATCATCCCCAAACCCTAATCTTTTCCCTTCCCTTCCCAGCTGCGTCTCACTCCCTTTCATTAGGAAGTGAGCGCAGCCTTTTCTCCGTTCTGCACATGCGCGACGTTAAACACAAATGCGCAGGCGTGCGTTCCATTAGCCTCACTGCATTCCACTCCCATACAGGAAGTGGGCACAGCTATTACTACGGTCGCACATAAAAGAACCCACGGCCACCACTGCACATAGCTGACTCCACCACAGGACACCCACTTCTACACCAACGCAGGTAAGACAGGATCGGCACCTCTATGCTCCCGTTACAATCAGGCTCAGTCACCATGTGATAACGCTCTCAACTCTTTAGTTGCAGGCTCCCCTTGCTTCACCTCCACTGGCTGTGCTGCCATTTCCTCTCCCACCTGGAAGTTATACTTTATTCCACTATTTTCCTGTTTCTCTCTTCCCCCTTTTCCCATAACCTACTTTTATCTGCATTTGTGGGGTATCTATATGCTATTTACATCATAGTTTTATTCATTAATATGGAAGGGAAGAGTGCCCATGAGAGTGTTGAACTGCGGAGAGCAAAAGATTAAGCTGCTCCGATTTGCCACCATTGATAAGCTGTTCTCAGTAGATACACATGCTATCCAAACAGCAGCATCCACCATTGCTTCAGCCCACCCATTCAGTGACAGCTCACCAAGTCAGCCAGAGGAGTGGTGTAAGGAATTACACGTAGGCACTGACTCCACACCTTCACATCACAAGAAGGGGGTCTACAGGCTAGTGCAAGAATACGAGCAAGTCTTCAGCAAACATCCGCTAGACTTTTGAAAAATAAAAGGGGTCAAACACTACATCCCCACAAGTGCACACCCACCCATCAAAGAGAGATATAAGCCAAATCTACCTGCACATTACCAGTGTACCAAGGACATGTTGAGCAACATGAAGGAGGCTGGGGTTATCCGTGACAGTTGTAGCCTCTGGGCAGCTCCGTTGGTCCTGTTAAAGAAGAAGGACAGCACCACTCCCCTGTATTGAGGAATAGCTAGCTGCATTGACAACTGCAAATTATTTTTCTACCCTTGATCTCACTAGTCACTATTGGCAAGTGTCCGTTGCTGAGGCAGACCGGAAGAAGACCGCCTTTGCCACCCCGATGGGTCTCTGCGAGTTCAAAAGCATGCCCTTCGAGCTGTGCAATTTGCCAGGAACCTTCCAGAGGCTGATGGAATGCTGCTTGGGACACCGAAACTTTGAAACGGTACTGCTATACCTTTATGATGTTATTGTTTATTCTAACGCAAACAAGATTTTAGGGTGTATAAAAAGGGAGATTAGATCCGATGATCCCAACGTATTGTTACCCCTCTATAAATCACTTGTAAGGCCACATCTGGAATATGGGGTAAAGTCCTGAGCAGGTTGATAACCATTGGTTTGAGCATGGTAGGGTGTAGTACGCATCTTCCTGCATCGGTAAAAGCTGCAGAAGTCCTTGAAGATTTCCGCTTCAAAGGCAGTGCCTTGATCTGTGAGGACTCTCTCTGAGTAGCCATGAGGTCTGCATAAGTGTGCTTGGAAGATCTTCGCTGCAGTATGGGCCATTAGATCTTTGACTTGTACCACAACCATAAATCTCGAGTAGTTGTCTACCATCGTAAGTGCATACGTGAGCTCACCTCGATATTCTGCAACAAAACTCCCTTTTTCGATTTCAGTTTCAGCAAACACTCCTCTTCCTGTAGAAAATATTTATCATTACCTAAGACAGTCATTCTAATGCATGACAATATTAAGGCAATTTAGTTAAAACTTGTTTTAACTCACCTTTAAGGGGATTGATGTATTTCATGGTCAATCCAGGTTTGTCAGTGATGGCACTGACATAATGTATGGCGTCTTTTTCGGGCGTTATCCTTTGCCTTTTCATTGTGAAAATCCAGTTGCCTATATCAAAGCAAATTCTACTACTTGTAAAGTATGCAGAAAATGAAATGTAGAACATATAACATCAACTGCTTAGGAACGCATCATAGGTTAGTACTTAAAAGGATATTGTCATGTTCTAGTCATAATGCAAGCTGGACATTTTTCATGTTACCCTGTAATCGCCGGCCTGTTCTAATGCTCACAAGCCAAGATATAGGCTCAGCTGCTAAGGCTTCCCTCTGCCTTCTGAATGAAAATTGAATATGTCTGGCTCACTGTGTATATAGCAGGTGCTCAGAAAAAATAAGAGTTAATTCAATAGAAATAGCTCTGGCACACTATAGTGATCAATAACGTAAGAAAAGAACTCTTAGAATGCTGAAAATTCTTTATTTGTGCAAAAGGATAATTCATCCAACGTTTCGAACTTGTTTTTAGGTCTTTATCAAGGATAAAGTTATCTAAGATCATAAAGGGTTACAAAACCATATAAACACGTAATTAGTACATAGTACAACATAACAGTACAATATATTGCTACTTGAGAGTACAATGGGTCAAATGACCATGATGCACATACAAAAAAATTTTCCAAAGCCATAGTGAAAACATTTGTACTGAGGAAAGAAAATTTCCACATGACCTATCTGGAGAAACATTCTGGATCAAACAACCAAAAATAGTCAAGCAGGTAAATACACACCTATATGGATAACAGGATGATATGTGTTCAATTGTATAGCGTCATTGCCATTAAGGTACAAATGGAAAACTTGCAATCCTATATAGTGAAGGAAATGAACACATATCATATCAAAGAACACAGGAACATGGGTGTGAGAAAAACCTCAATGTTTATACTTTGTTCTTTATAATGGTGTGAACATGTATATGTCTCAGTACCTTATGAACTTGAGAATTCTAGTGAGTAGATGATGAAAGCCTATTCCAGAACTGGAATCGGTAAATAATTGTAGGTGGAATCTAAATGAAAAGATGGTACAAGTGTTATCATGACACGTGGGCTATAACACAATGGACCGTGTGACAAAGAAGAAAGGAGAGAAAGAAGAGGAAGAAAATGGAACTACCTGTAACATTACGTGATAGTCACTGGTAAGTATCACTTGACAATTCAGGTGAAAAAGGATTCCTTTATTAAAGGGTTCTCAGTCGCCTCAGGATCATGAAATACTAGGGTAAATGATATGAGAATGGGTAAGAAGCACCACTAAAGGAAATATGAGATGCAGGACATATATCTATAAACCCCTGAACTACATGATAGAAATAAAAAGAAGAAAAAAGAAAAAAAAGAAGAAAGAAGAAGAACACATAGAATGCGGAAAGAGAATGGGTACAACTACCTGAGTTACTGCAGGGAGGCCCCTGGTAGGTATTGTGAGGGTTAGTGGAATTCCTTCACTGAAGGGTTCTCAGTTGCCTCAGGTTCGTGAAAAATGCTATAGACAAATAATGCCCGGAGAAAAGGGGTTCATATACAGCGAATAATGGTAATACAAGGTACATGTGTCCCATGTAATAGTATAAATATATATATATTGTACTAAGCTCTACACCAGAAATAGAAAGTAGTCCCTCTGCCTTCTGTCTAGGTGCCCTGAGTTATGTCCTGTAAACTGTCACAGTGACCTAGACACACATGTGTAGTAGGGGAATATCCCTGCTGAGATGCCAGTGCTAGAGCACTCGTTTGCTGTGGAGTTGAACGCTATGTGAGCAGTTCTTACCTTCAATGAGCAGAAGTCTCTTTTTTCAGATTTCAATATCTCTGTGGGTATCTGGCAGAAATATGGAATACTCTTTACTGCTAAGACCCTGTACACCACTCCCACTAAAGGGGGCTTTACACGCTGCGACATCGCTAATGCGGAGTCGTTGGGGTCACGGAATTTGTGACGCACATCCGGCCGCATTAGCGATGTTGCTGCGTGTGATACCGATGAGCGATTTTGCATCGTTGCAAAAACGTGCAAAATCGCTCATCGGTGACATGGGTCTCCATTCTCGATTATCGTTACTGCAGCAGTAACGATGTAGTTCGTCACTCCTGCGGTAGCACACATCGCTCCGTGTGACACCGCAGAAACTAGGAACCTCTCCTTACCTGCCTCCCAGCCGCTATGAGGAAGGAAGGAGGTGGGCGGGATGTTCCGGCCACTCATCTCCGCCCCTCCGCTGCTATTGGGCGGTCGCTCAGTGACGTCGCTGTGACGCCGCACGGACCGCCCCCTTAGAAAGGAGGCGGTTCGCCGGACACAGCGACGTCGCCGGGCAGGTAAGTATGTGTGACGGGTCTGGTCGGTGTTTGTGCGGCATGGGCAGCGATTTGCCCGTGTCGCGCAACAGATGGGGGCGGGTACCCACACTAGCGATATCGGGACCGATATCGCAGTGTGTAAAGTAGCCTTTAGTCACATGACCAAGACTGTATCTGTGTCCCTACAACACACTTGAGACAAATGTGTTTGTGAGCCTGCATTGTGGGGTATATATAATATATTATAGAGCTGGGAAGGATCATTCTAAGCAGTGAGCTGTTCCAGTATTTGTAGGAAAATACCCAGTAGAAGCATCAAACACAGCACCAATACCTCCCATCAGTATTCCACCACAGTGCCATGTAACCCATGCCCTACACTCCCATCTACACCAATACTATACAGGCACAAACTAGTATATCTGACTAAAAGCCCCCAAAATATGAAGAACGGCCTATAGTTGAGTGTGGATATAAAATCTATGTGAGCAGAGCTAGAATAGAAATCACTGATCGCATTGAAGTCATTCTGACCATAAATCACCATGATATCAAGGTGAGGAGTTGTGTGTTACTGCTGGGAGGAAAGGGTTAACAGTGGAATATTAAGGTGCATTTCTGTGTGCAGTGTTACTAGTCAATGTAACAATTCAGTATGAGCTGCTCTTGGTGCCGGGGGAGGGAGATGCTCTCCTGAGCAAGATAGATGGGGAATGAACATGATATCTATATAGTGTAAGGCAGGGGGTCTCAAACCAGGTGATCATGTCTGATCAACTGGTTACATTATGTCTGATTACCTTGTCTAACAGTTTTTTCTCCCCTTTCTTTACCTTCCAGGTTCCCATAGTCACGTGAAATATCCCTGTTGCACTTGATTACGGCTCACTATTCACTATAGGATGTCTTATATCTAACATCACACTCTCACCCATCAGCACTCTATAGGTTTGTATAAGGTATGCGCTTACACATCCGGTCCTCCATAGGTATTTCCACTTATGTAACACTATCCCTATGATCACTCATAACTCATACCCTTGTAGTCAATTACAGCCTCCTCTCTCCCCCCTCCCCTTCTCCCTTTCCATCTATAATTTTGCCAGTACAATATTAGTTTACATTAGGCACACACTCACATATTCCTTTCCTTAGTGATTTATTGTAATTCACATTCACATACAATTCTCTATGCCTGCCCCATTACTACATTCATACCTACTTGACCCTATCCTGATACCCCTTGTCTCACCTTGTTGGTCCCTACACCTGTTATCATGTCCTTTCCTGTGTCTGTCTTGTCACACAACACATTTTAGCATATAACTTGTGCTCCTTATTACCTGTCCTGCCTATTAGAATTATGTCCATTATGTCCATGCATGGCCCAATGAATCAAGTCTGTACTTCATATTCATGGTTTAAGCCTTTGGGTTCCAATGTGCCCAGAGTATATATCCAGAAAGATTCCCTTTCTTTGAGCTTCCTAATTCTATTGCCTCCTCTGCGTATGGCTTGGACATGTCCGATGACTTGGAATCTTAATTGGATCACTGTGTGATTATGCGTCACAAAATGGTGTGGGACTGGTAATAGAATCTGCTTACAATGTATTGTTGACTTGTGTTTAGCTCAAAGAAAGAGAATCTTTCTGGATATGTACTCTGGGCACATTAGAACCCAAGGGCTTAAACCGTGAATATGAAGTAAAGACTTGATTCATTGGGCCGTGCACCATGTCACCAAGTGTCCAATTGCATTGTCCAATGGCTCACAATGGTTATGCGTTTTCATTGGATGGATAATCGAAGCCATGTTTTTTTCCTTTCTGTTGGGTTTGTTGTGTGAGTAGCCTATAGGATTAAGTTGGTTACCGCAGGCAGTGGATTTAACTTCCTGTCTTTGGTCCAGTGGTAGATGGATTGTCTGGTCTATGAGCTGTTATTGGTTTGAATGCAGGTGAATGCCCATGGGCTGCTTATGACTGTGTAAAATAGTATTGATTCATGATGGATTTCAGACTACATGTAGATATCTTCAGTCTTTCTATCCACATCATTTAAATGAACATTATCCATGCAGCTTGAAATTCATCCAATAAGAGAAGCAACCTTGTACAACCAATCTGATAAGGGCACTGTATATCCTAAGGGAAGGTTATGGCTATAAAAGGGGACTTCTTGGAGTCACCAGGTTGTTGATGGATGTTGCATGATCTAGTCTAAGCTCTTAGGAGCTGGCTAGGGGATCAGAACCAGGATGCCTTGTGGACTCGGTCTAGGGACTTTGGCTTCAACTAGAGGATCACTTGGCTACATGGCTTCAATCTAGGGGCTCCAATTCCGATTGGAGATCATAACCGCAATCTAGGGATTTCGACTCCGGCTGCCAGGATTATACCATATCATCATACCAGAGACTACTTAAGGAAGAAACCCAGGTTGGACAATTTTGTCACCTGGCTACAGACTTTGCAGACCTCAGCCAGCTTCCTAAATCTGGCGCTATTCTATTGTCGGTGGGTGCCCGACAAATTACACAGCTATGTAAAATTTTGGTTTATGAAACTTCAAATCCAGTGACTGATTATTATGTTTTCTAATGTCCTGATTTAAAAAAAAAAATAAATATTTTTTTTTAACCATCAAATATTGATTTTGTACAATCCATGTGTGAAGTTACATACAAGTGACATGAACAAGAAAAATACTTATTGTAACCAAAAATATTCACAATTTTATATATAAAATACATTTATTTATTGTACAGTCATTCTGCAACTTTATTAGAAATTTATTCTTGCACTTTTTCCTTTTCTCTAGATCCCCCTTTTCTCTTATAGAAGGCCTGTGGATCTTCTCTGTGAAGCATCCGGCAATCATGTTCACGTTTCATTTACTTTGGTATCGTCGTTCCATCTCCTTGATATTCCGATGAAAACCTTCTTGTTCTTCCCACCAGCACCAAGGTTTTCAGACAAGTAGTCCAAATAGGAATGTAAAAAATGTAACTTCAAATTCATTAGACAACCCAAGGCTTTGAAACGTTTCAGCATGTTCTCCACGATGGACTTAAATTTTGATTCTTTGTTGTTACCTAGAAACGTATTTATTGCTTCTTTCAAAGAGTCCCAAGCCCTTTTTTCAACAGTTTTCATTATTGTTTAAAACACGTCATCCTTCATTCATGGGTTTCTGAATATCCGAACCCACAAAAATGCTTTTGTGCTGCCCCTGTGCCAGCAGCCGCCGTTGGTCGGATCCAGACCTTCTAAGAGAGTGGCTCGACCCGGGGGTCTCGCGGACATGTCGAATAAAAGGAGGAATGTAGATGTATGGGCTAGGCCGTATTAAGTTTGTGACGCCACCAACGGTGTGTGGTGAGGTGGGACACCACCGCTGCCGTTATGGGATACCCGGGAGAGATGTAGTGGCAGCTGGATGTTAACCCCTCCGTGTGTAGGGATGATTGCCCCGGGGCCCAGTGTCTTTGTGCAGGGTATGGTGATGGCAAGGGCCGGCGCGCCTGAGCAAGCAGGGGGATGTTTGGTTACTCACAGTAAATGAATCACACGAGTCTTTCGGTAAACCAAAGGTGCTGGTGGCCTGCCGCCCCGGCCGGTTGCATTCAGGTCCCCCACCCAGGCTGGTGGTCGCTGTCCTTTACTCTGCACTTGTTTTTGTGTATGGTGGACTGCCTGGTCTGGAACTCAGGAGTCCGCTCCCGGCTGGATATGGCCTAAGGAGCCGTGCCCGCAGGCGCTGGCCCGTGGGATCTAAGGGCCCTGGCGGTGGCCTTATCCCTATCAGTGGGCTGTTGTCTTCTTTGAGGGACTTTAGGTGGGATAGGACCTATAATCCTGCCCTCAATCATTTAATTAGCTAGGCCGCTGGTTTCGGTCCTGGCTTCAGGGTCCTAGGTGACTAGGGTTTCAGGTCGGCTGTGTGTTTCCTAAGTGAGGAAAGGTGTTGTGCGGGGGCCTATCTGTAACTACCTGGTTTTGTCAGGGCATCACACCTTCCTTCAGACTTGATTCTGACAGTCCCTGAAACTTGGTACACAGGTACTTAAACATCTCTCCTTCTTTCAGTAGCGCTTTCACAAACAGCTTCATCAGTCCAAGCTTACAGTGGAGTGGTGGCAAGAGAACTTTAGGTGGGATCAACTAAGCTTTATGCAACAATGTTCTTGAGTCCCGGTTACAAAGATGTTCTTGTTGGCCAATTTTTTTTGCTCCAGTGAAGAGTCCTAACCTGGCTTTCCAATTCACACAAAAAGCATGTGTTCTGCCTTCTTTTACGTAATGCTGTGAATCTCTAGCATACAGCTAAACCCTAGTTCACATTTCAAATAAACAGACTGTGGAGTTCAATAGCCTTGATTTATTAGCTGGTAACGTGAACTTGATTGCAGTATACATGGAATATACAGTGAATATAGGAATATCCAAGATGCAGTTGAAGACAGAATACGGTATATCCAAGATACTGTTTTATACGGGTAAAAACTATAACAAGAAAATGATTACAGTCAGTACAGTGTTAATACAGAGTTAACATAGCATAACAGTACATGAGATGCAGTTCTTACGAGAATGTAGGTGAAAGGTCACTGCATCTGCAATACATAGAAATCCTATCTAGACAAACAAGACAGGGATGACACTAAAGGTGTAGAAGTACAATGTACAATGCATTTACTACACTCTTCCATCTAGGATTCTATCACTAACACATGTAATTTGCTTTGCTCACCGGATTACACTAGGCAGGGGTGAATGTACAGAGAGGTAAGTCGGCATGTCCTTTCCTGACAAATCCAAAGAGAAAATGGCTGCAGGCTTCTTCTCAGATCAGGGAGGCATTCCTTACCCAGAATACATTTAGCTTAAAGGGAAACTCAGCAATTCAAAAGAATAACAATGACCTCTAGGGGTTGTAACAGAAATTTCAATGAATGACTATTAGCAGGCTGCCATGAGGCAGAACAGCATGGGTATTTAATATATCCTCCTTGCTGCCCAAGAAGCAATGAGAACATTTTTAGACCACCACATATTGACCATCCATGCTCCTTGTAGTTAAGTTTCTTGAGAATAAAGTCTAAATTCTCACAGCTTTCTTCCAAGTGCATAGCATGTGTGACGCCCTGGACTAGCCAGGTAGTCACAAACACAAAATCACACACACCCCCTCCCCTGGATAGTCTACATCAGTCACACAAAATCCTTGTTGCCTCCTCCAGGGTCTGATGTCCACACCAGGTGGGGCGGAGCCAGGCGGTTGGCCCCACCCACCGAGGAGTTCACAGGCCTGGAGGCGGGAAAAAGCAGTTAGTTTAGTTTTGTAGTGGAAAGTGAGAGGACAGAAACTGTTAGTGTCTGGGTAGGAGCCCAGGCACTGTCAGCAAGGTCGGCAGACGGTGGTGGCCGTCTGCAGGAGGTGGTACAAGTCAGCTGAACCGTAGGACCGGGGACGGGCGGTGACCCGAGGGGAACTGAACCGGTGAGCGGATCTGTACCAAGCACAAAGTTGAAGCCAAAGTCCCTAGACCGAGTCCACAAGGCATCCTGGTTCTGATCCCCTAGCCAGCTCCTAAGAGCTTAGACTAGATCATGCAACATCCATCAACAACCTGGTGACTCCAAGAAGTCCCCTTTTATAGCCATAACCTTCCCTTAGGATATACTGTGCCCTTATCAGATTGGTTGTACAAGGTTGCTTCTCTTATTGGATGAATTTCAAGCTGCATGGATAATGTTCATTTAAATGATGTGGATAGAAAGACTGAAGATATCTACATGTAGTCTGAAATCCATCATGAATCAATACTATTTTACACAGTCATAAGCAGCCCATGGGCATTCACCTGCATTCAAACCAATAACAGCTCATAGACCAGACAATCCATCTACCACTGGACCAAAGACAGGAAGTTAAATCCACTGCCTGCGGTAACCAACTTAATCCTATAGGCTACTCATACAACAAACCCAACAGAAAGGAAAAAAACATGGCTTCGATTATCCATCCAATGAAAACGCATAACCATTGTGAGCCATTGGACAATGCAATTGGACACTTGGTGACATGGTGCACGGCCCAATGAATCAAGTCTTTACTTCATATTCACGGTTTAAGCCCTTGGGTTCTAATGTGCCCAGAGTACATATCCAGAAAGATTCTCTTTCTTTGAGCTAAACACAAGTCAACAATACATTGTAAGCAGATTCTATTACCAGTCCCACACCATTTTGTGACGCATAATCACACAGTGATCCAATTAAGATTCCAAGTCATCGGACATGTCCAAGCCATACGCAGAGGAGGCAATAGAATTAGGAAGCTCAAAGAAAGGGAATCTTTCTGGATATATACTCTGGGCACATTGGAACCCAAAGGCTTAAACCATGAATATGAAGTACAGACTTGATTCATTGGGCCATGCATGGACATAATGGACATAATTCTAATAGGCAGGACAGGTAATAAGGAGCACAAGTTATATGCTAAAATGTGTTGTGTGACAAGACAGACACAGGAAAGGACATGATAACAGGTGTAGGGACCAACAAGGTGAGACAAGGGGTATCAGGATAGGGTCAAGTAGGTATGAATGTAGTAATGGGGCAGGCATAGAGAATTGTATGTGAATGTGAATTACAATAAATCACTAAGGAAAGGAATATGTGAGTGTGTGCCTAATGTAAACTAATATTGTACTGGCAAAATTATAGATGGAAAGGGAGAAGGGGAGGGGGGAGAGAGGAGGCTGTAATTGACTACAAGGGTATGAGTTATGAGTGATCATAGGGATAGTGTTACATAAGTGGAAATACCTATGGAGGACCGGATGTGTAAGCGCATACCTTATACAAACCTATAGAGTGCTGATGGGTGAGAGTGTGATGTTAGATATAAGACATCCTATAGTGAATAGTGAGCCGTAATCAAGTGCAACAGGGATATTTCACGTGACTATGGGAACCTGGAAGGTAAAGAAAGGGGAGAAAAAACTGTTAGACAAGGTAATCAGACATAATGTAACCAGTTGATCAGACATGATCACCTGGTTTGAGACCCCCTGCCTTACACTATATAGATATCATGTTCATTCCCCATCTATCTTGCTCAGGAGAGCATCTCCCTCCCCCGGCACCAAGAGCAGCTCATACTGAATTGTTACATTGACTAGTAACACTGCACACAGAAATGCACCTTAATATTCCACTGTTAACCCTTTCCTCCCAGCAGTAACACACAACTCCTCACCTTGATATCATGGTGATTTATGGTCAGAATGACTTCAATGCGATCAGTGATTTCTATTCTAGCTCTGCTCACATAGATTTTATATCCACACTCAACTATAGGCCGTTCTTCATATTTTGGGGGCTTTTAGTCAGATATACTAGTTTGTGCCTGTATAGTATTGGTGTAGATGGGAGTGTAGGGCATGGGTTACATGGCACTGTGGTGGAATACTGATGGGAGGTATTGGTGCTGTGTTTGATGCTTCTACTGGGTATTTTCCTACAAATACTGGAACAGCTCACTGCTTAGAATGATCCTTCCCAGCTCTATAATATATTATATATACCCCACAATGCAGGCTCACACACACATTTGTCTCAAGTGTGTTGTAGGGACACAGATACAGTCTTGGTCATGTGACTAAAGGCTACTTTACACACTGCGATATCGGTCCCGATATCGCTAGTGTGGATACCCGCCCCCATCTGTTGCGCGACACGGGCAAATCGCTGCCCATGCTGCACAACACCGACCAGACCCGTCACACATACTTACCTGCCCGGCGACGTCGCTGTGACCGGCGAACCGCCTCCTTTCTAAGGGGGCGGTCCGTGCGGCGTCACAGCGACGTCACTGAGCGACCGCCCAATAGCAGCGGAGGGGCGGAGATGAGTGGCCGGAACATCCCGCCCACCTCCTTCCTTCCTCATAGCGGCTGGGAGGCAGGTAAGGAGAGGTTCCTCGTTTCTGCGGTGTCACACGGAGCGATGTGTGCTGCCGCAGGAGCGACGAACTACATCGTTACTGCTGCAGTAACGATAATCGAGAATGGAGACCCATGTCACCGATGAGCGATTTTGCACGTTTTTGCAGCGATGCAAAATCGCTCATCGGTGTCACACGCAGCAACATCGCTAATGCGGCCGGATGTGCGTCACAAATTCCGTGACCCCAACGACTCCGCATTAGCGATGTCGCAGCGTGTAAAGCCCCCTTTAGTGGGAGTGGTGTACAGGGTCTTAGCAGTAAAGAGTATTCCATATTTCTGCCAGATACCCACAGAGATATTGAAATCTGAAAAAAGAGACTTCTGCTCATTGAAGGTAAGAACTGCTCACATAGCGTTCAACTCCACAGCAAACGAGTGCTCTAGCACTGGCATCTCAGCAGGGATATTCCCCTACTACACATGTGTGTCTGGGTCCCTGTGACAGTTTACAGGACATAACTCAGGGCACCTAGACAGAAGGCAGAGGGACTACTTTCTATTTCTGGTGTAGAGCTTAGTACAATATATATATATATACTATTACATGTGACACATGTACCTTGTATTACCATTATTCGCTGTATATGAACCCCTTTTCTCCGGGCATTATTTGTCTATAGCATTTTTCACGAACCTGAGGCAACTGAGAACCCTTCAGTGAAGGAATTCCACTAACCCTCACAATACCAACCAGGGGCCTCCCTGCAGTAACTCAGGTAGTTGTACCCATTCTCTTTCCGCATTCTATGTGTTCTTCTTCTTTCTTCTTTTTTTTCTTTTTTCTTCTTTTTATTTCTATCATGTAGTTCAGGGGTTTATAGATATATGTCCTGCATCTCATATTTCCTTTAGTGGTGCTTCTTACCCATTCTCATATCATTTACCCTAGTATTTCATGATCCTGAGGCGACTGAGAACCCTTTAATAAAGGAATCCTTTTTCACTTGAATTGTCAAGTGATACTTACCAGTGACTATCACGTAATGTTACAGGTAGTTGCATTTTCTTCCTCTTCTTTCTCTCCTTTCTTCTTTGTCACACGGTCCATTGTGTTATAGCCCACGTGTCATGATTAGAGTTGAGCGCGGTTCGTGGTTCGTGGTTCTCCAGTTCTAGGCTCGAGTGATTTTGGGGCATGTTCTAGATCGAACTAGAACTCGAGCTTTTTGCAAAAGCTCGATAGTTCTAGAAACGTTCGAGAACGGTTCTAGCAGCCAAAAAACAGCTAAATCTTAGCTTGGTTTCTGCTGTAATAGTGTAAGTCACTCTGTGAATCAAACTATTATCACATTTCAGTGTATAGTGTGCGTGAACAGCGCCTTCAGATCACTGCTGTTTCTATAATGGCGATCGCCATTTTTTTTTTTTTTTCTTGTCTTCCTTCCCTAAGCGCGCGCGTCTTGTGGGGCTGGCCAGCATGTCAGCCAATCACAGACACACACACACCTAAGTGGACTTTGAGGCAGAGAAGCAACGGCATGTGTGATAGGATCTGCATGTCACATGTCCCTGCATTATAAAACCGGACATTTTCTTCACGATCGCCATTATCTGCCTTCTGCGTCTTTGGTGTCAGACATCACTGTCGCAGATCCGTCCTTTGTCCTATCGCCGATACAGCTGTATGCGCTGCATACACAGCGTTAGACAGCTTAGGGAGAGCACATTTTAGCAGTCCTTTTAAGGGCTCGTACCGGCAGGGTCAGAGAGCCATAGGTGACAGGTCCTGCAAACAGCAACAGCGTCTGTGTAGCCCAGGTCAGGGATTTCCTCCCTGCATTTCACCATTAGGAGGGAATAGAAAGGCAGGCTTCCATTCCTCTACCCAGAGCACCACAATCCTGCCACTGTACCCTCTTGTCCTCTGCACACTCCAACTCATTCTAAGTAAGCCATTATACTAGCAAACACTCAGTGTACCTAGTGGCATCCTATCTGTGGCTATTGGACTTTGCTATAGTCCCACTAGTGCAAAGACATTTGCAGAGCACATCTGCCTGCATTGCACACTCCAAGTTTTTTAAACTAAGCAATTTTACTAGCAAACACTCAGTGTACCTAGTGGCATCCTATACGTGGCTATTGGACTTTGCTATAGTCCCACTAGTGCAAAGACATTAGCAGAGCACATCTGCCTGCATTGCACACTCCAAGTTTTTTAAACTCAGCCATTATACTAGCAAACACTCAGTGTACCTAGTGGCATCCTATACGTGGCTATTGGACTTTGCTATAGTCCCACTAGGGCCAAGACATTTGCAGAGCGCATCTGCCTGCGTTGCACACTCCAACAAATTATAACGAAGCCATTATACTAGCAAACACTCAGTGTACCTAGTGGCATCCTATACGTGGCTATTGGACTTTGCTATAGTCCCACTAGTGCCAAGACATTTGCAGCACGTCTGCCTGCGTTGCACACTCCAACGAATTATAACTAAGCCATTATACTACCACACACTCAGTGTACCTAGTGGCATCCTATACGTGGCTATTGGACTTTGCTATAGTCCCACTAGTGCAAAGACATTAGCAGAGCACATCTGCCTGCATTGCACACTCCAAGTTTTTTAAACTCAGCCATTATACTAGCAAACACTCAGTGTACCTAGTGGCATCCTATACGTGGCTATTGGACTTTGCTATAGTCCCACTAGTGCCAAGACATTTGCAGAGCGCATCTGCCTGCGTTGCACACTCCAACTAATTATAACGAAGCCATTATACTAGCAAACACTCAGTGTACCTAGTGGCATCCTATACGTGGCTATTGGACTTTGCTATAGTCCCACTAGTGCCAAGACATTTGCAGAGCGCATCTGCCTGCGTTGCACACTCCAACAAATTATAACGAAGCCATTATACTAGCACACACTCAGTGTACCTAGTGGCATCCTATACGTGGCTATTGGACTTTGCTATAGTCCCACTAGTGCCAAGACATTTGCAGAGCACATCTGCCTGCATTGCACACTCCAAGTTTTTTAAACTCAGCCATTATACTAGCAAACAGTCAGTGTACCTAGTGGCATCCTAAACGTGGCTATTGTACTTTTGTCAATTCACAGTATTGGAACGTTATTTGCAGCACGTCTGCCTGCATTGCACACTCTAACTTTTTTAAACTCAGCCATTATACTAGCAAACACTCACTGTACCTAGTGGCATCCTAAACGTGGCTATTGTACTTTTGTCAATTCACAGTATTAGAACGTTATTTGCAGCACGTCTGCCTGCATTGCACACTCTAACTTTTTTAAACTCAGCCATTATACTAGCAAACACTCACTGTACCTAGTGGCATCCTAAACGTGGCTATTGTACTTTTGTCAATTCACAGTATTGGAACGTTATTTGCAGCACGTCTGCCTGCATTGCACACTCTAACTTTTTTAAACTCAGCCATTATACTAGCAAACACTCACTGTACCTAGTTGTATCCTAAACGTGGCTATTGTACTTTTGTCAATTCACAGTATTGGAACGTTATTTGCAGCACGTCTGCCTGCATTGCACACTCTAACTTTTTTAAACTCAGCCATTATACTAGCAAACACTCACTGTACCTAGTTGTATCCTAAACGTGGCTATTGTACTTTTGTCAATTCACAGTATTGGAACGTTATTTGCAGCACGTCTGCCTGCATTGCACACTCTAACTTTTTTAAACTCAGCCATTATACTACCAAACAGTCAGTGTACCTAGTGGCATCCTAAACGTGGCTATTATACTTTTGTCAATTCACAGTATTGGAACGTTATTTGCAGCACGTCTGCCTGCATTGCACACTCTAACTTTTTTAAACTCAGCCATTATACTACCAAACAGTCAGTGTACCTAGTGGCATCCTAAACGTGGCTATTGTACTTTTGTCAATTCACAGTATTGGAACGTTATTTGCAGCACGTCTGCCTGCATTGCACACTCTAACTTTTTTAAACTCAGCCATTATACTAGCAAACAGTCAGTGTACCTAGTGGCATCCTAAACGTGGCTATTGTACTTTTGTCAATTCACAGTATTGGAACGTTATTTGCAGCACGTCTGCCTGCATTGCACACTCTAACTTTTTTAAACTCAGCCATTATACTAGCAAACACTCACTGTACCTAGTGGCATCCTAAACGTGGCTATTGTACTTTTGTCAATTCACAGTATTGGAACGTTATTTGCAGCACGTCTGCCTGCATTGCACACTCTAACTTTTTTAAACTCAGCCATTATACTAGCAAACACTCACTGTACCTAGTTGTATCCTAAACGTGGCTATTGTACTTTTGTCAATTCACAGTATTGGAACGTTATTTGCAGCACGTCTGCCTGCATTGCACACTCTAACTTTTTTAAACTCAGCCATTATACTACCAAACAGTCAGTGTACCTAGTGGCATCCTAAACGTGGCTATTGTACTTTTGTCAATTCACAGTATTGGAACGTTATTTGCAGCACGTCTGCCTGCATTGCACACTCTAACTTTTTTAAACTCAGCCATTATACTAGCAAACAGTCAGTGTACCTAGTGGCATCCTAAACGTGGCTATTGTACTTTTGTCAATTCACAGTATTGGAACGTTATTTGCAGCACGTCTGCCTGCATTGCACACTCTAACTTTTTTAAACTCAGCCATTATACTAGCAAACAGTCAGTGTACCTAGTGGCATCCTATACGTGGCTATTGTACTTTTGTCAATTCACAGTATTGGAACGTTATTTGCAGCACGTCTGCCTGCATTGCACACTCTAACTTTTTTAAACTCAGCCATTATACTAGCAAACAGTCAGTGTACCTAGTGGCATCCTAAACGTGGCTATTGTACTTTTGTCAATTCACAGTATTGGAACGTTATTTGCAGCACGTCTGCCTGCATTGCACACTCTAACTTTTTTAAACTCAGCCATTATACTACCAAACAGTCAGTGTACCTAGTGGCATCCTATACGTGGCTATTGGACTTTGCTATAGTCCCACTAGTGCCAAGACATTTGCAGAGCGCATCTGCCTGCGTTGCACACTCCAACTAATTATAACGAAGCCATTATACTAGCAAACACTCACTGTACCTAGTTGTATCCTAAACGTGGCTATTGTACTTTTGTCAATTCACAGTATTGGAACGTTATTTGCAGCACGTCTGCCTGCATTGCACACTCTATCTTTTTTAAACTCATCCATTATACTAGCAAACACACAGTGTACCTAGTGGCATCCTATACGTGGCTATTGGACTTTGCTATAGTCCCACTAGTGCCAAGACATTTGCAGAGCGCATCTGCCTGCGTTGCACACTCCAACAAATTATAACGAAGCCATTATACTAGCACACACTCAGTGTACCTAGTGGCATTCTATACGTGGCTTTTGGACTTTGCTATAGTCCCACTAGTGCAAAGACATTTGCATAGCACGTCTGCCTGCATTGCACACTACAACTTTTTTAAACTAAGCAATTTTACTAGCAAACACTCACTGTACCTAGTTGTATCCTAAACGTGGCTATTGTACTTTTGTCAATTCACACTACTGCAAATCTATGTGCAGCACCTCTGCATGACAACCTCGTGCTCTGTTTTTAATAAGCTATAATGATAGCACAAAATACTGCCATTTTGTGGCATCATAGAACTGGCTGTTGTATTCCATTAGTGCCCCACTGGTGACAAGCTATTTCTAGCACCTCTACATCACACCCTCATGCACATTTTGCTACGCTAATGTTATAGCAAACTCATGGAATTCATTGCTGCATTTCATAATTCGGAGGGATAGAAAGTCAGGCTTCCTTTAGCTTTTCCTTCTTTTCATAGACAGCATCTCCAAGACAAATTTCCCCTCCACGTCTAAGTGTGGAGAGGCAGCTAGTGCGCATGCGTGTGCCGATGTACCCCAGCTGCAGCATAATTACAGTGTTTCGCCTAGTGAGTATGCTCAGCCTGACTGTGCCATTCCTGACGCTAAGTTTTCATTTCGGGATACAGCGCATGCTCCCACACTAAGTGTGAAAAGCCTCTTTGCACAGGTGCTTGCATTCCGTGCCGGGTCTAAGTCCTGTTTTGGGCATAGACACCATGCTAAAGCTGATAGTCTTTTTTCAGAGACTGTATTTCATGCTACTGAGCATGCTCAGGCACTTCCTGCATCAGAGACTAGGTCCGGTAATGAACTCTTTGGCCCTGGCCCTGATGTGGGGGTCCCATATAGACCACAGGGCATCAGGTGTCCTCCCAAATGGCTTGCAGAGGCCCACACCTATGACTTGTCACCGCATTATTGATGCTCAGACGATGACTGGTGAGGTGTTTGGGTCATGGCAGCCATGAGGTCATCATTGAAGTTGCGTTTCCAAATAGGACGCTAGTTATGCCACTCATGACGTGTCACTCTACTTTTGTCTCCAGGAGGTGCATTGTGGTTCACCCTGGTTTGGGGCGGACCCAGGTTATAAAAGGGGCTGGAGCCAACCAGGAGGTGCGCAGTCTTCTATTATGCTCCGAAAGAGCACACCTCCATGTGTTGAACCCATTGCGGCTTTAGGCCAGAGGTAGGCAGGGATCGGGTGGTGGATGCAGGCCACCACCACAGTTGGTAACGCAGAACGGTTAAGACCAGCTCCTGTCCTAACAGTCCTGCTTGTGCAGCCCAGTGGCATTAACAGGCCTGCTGCTGCTGATGCGCCTGCTGTCCACAGGTGTGGCCCCTACGCACACGGTCAGCGTACTCAATGGCCCCTGTGTTGTTAACAGGGAGTTCCTGGGCTGGGTGGGCATGTGGACCCTGTGACGCTAACAGGGCTCACAGTCTCCAGATCGAATGGCGTCTAACTCGGTTCAGGCTACTATTAGTTTCATAGCCACACAGCTCTGTATCCTCCACCAAACCTTCAAGTTGCCAACCTCTCCTTTTCCAACTGGGAGCACGGTGGACACTGACTGGTGATGGGGATATATACCTTTCTCTTTCTTTTCTTATTAATTTTCGTTATATAGCGGTCACAGATTATATACCACTTTATCCAAATCTGCCAGTCCCACTGTAACAGATGTTGTTTCTTCAGCAAATGTTACAGTTGCTTAACCACCAAATCCACGGACCAAAACTTTTTTCCCCTTTCCAACACACCTGTTCCCCTTTCCAACAGCATCTGTCCTTTTTCAACTCATTTTGGGATATGACCAAAAGTGCAACTGTGCAGGGACACCGTACTCAACGCCATCTCAGCACAGCAGCCATCCCTCGGTCCCTCCGATGTGGACAAGTAAAAGACCATTTCCTCCTATCCATGACAAAGCGTTGAGATTCACTCTGTGCAGCACTGGTGTTTAGTGGACAAGTAGATCTAAGATTGCGTACCACATTCTGCAGATACTCCTGTATACGTGCGTCTATTTCTATGGCAGGAATTAGTTCGCCAAATTTTGTCTTGTACCGGGGATCTAACAGTGTGGCAACCCAGTATTCAGGATTAGTTCAAATTCATACAATCCGAGGGTCATGTAGGTAGTGCAGCAAGAAGGCGCTCATGTGTCTTGTGCATCCAGGAGGACCAAGTCCTTGGTGTGTTGGTGGCAGAGAGGTGAGAATCGTGCATCCTTCCTCTGCCCTCTACCCACAACCTCGCACAACCGAAATGTGAGCAAGCTCTCACTCATCTGCTGAGTCTTCCATGCCCATCGCCAGTTCGTCCTCCATTTCTTCATGGGCTCCTGCACTTTCATCAACACTTTTTGCTGATACTATGCGCCCTTGTTAATCCCTCTCCCTCACCATGAATGCCGCATAGGTGCCGCTGACCATCTGGACCTCGTAGATCTTGTTATCCCTTCCGCATATGACTCCTCCTGTACTTCCTCCCCTTCCTCTTGTCCCAACACCTGACTCAGAATAATAATTACAGTGTGCTCCATCATGTAGATGACCAGAATTGTCACGCTGAGAATGACATTGCCAGTGCTAAACATCTTCGTCGACATTTCAAAACTGTGTAGCAGGGTGCATAGGTCCTTGATCTGACACCACTCCAGCAGCGTGATCTGCACCACCTCTGGATCAAGTTATCCCAGGCTATATGTCTTACCGTATTTCAGCAGGGCTCTGCGGTGCTGCCACACACGCTGCAACATGTGCAGATTCCAATTCCTGCGTGTCGAAACATCGCATTTACGGCGTTTAACTGCCAGACCCTAAGACTTCCGGAGTGATGAAAGTTGTTGAGCTGCTGTGTGCGCACGATGGAAGTGAGCACATAGCGAGCGTGCCCACTGCACAAGGCCATGTAGGCCGTGATGGTGTTTTAAAAATTGCTGGCGAATTCGGTTCAACACGTGAGCCCTAAAAGGCACGTGTGTCACATTGCCCTGAGGATGGCCCGCAGCCAGGTTTGCATCATTGCCGCACACGGCTGTTAAGTCACCAACGTAGTCCGCTCCGTCAATTTGTACTCCGGTTGCCAGGTGACAACGTGTTCCTTTCATGAATAGTGCTGATGATGTGAGAGTAGTCGATGCCAGCGGCGCAGGTGGACGCAGGTTATGCTCACCCACTGGGCTGCATTACCTTGACAGATGCAGAATCTCTGGCTGAATGTAGCTGGTGGGTATCTCACAGATGAAATACCATCATTCAGCTACAACCAATGGGAAGACACCACACCCTTTTTTATGCCCATCCTGTCTGCAGACCACTGCCAGACATAGCTATGAACCTCTGGTTAATTTTACCCCCAGTTCAGTTTTATGATTTTGTGTGCTTGTTACCTGACTACTTTTCCTGCTTGCTGTTTATGTACCTTGTTGGCCGATACGCATTTCAACTCTGCTTGTTTTCTGATTCTTTCCTGGCCGTCCCATTCTGTTCCTGTTCCTCAATTAATGTTTTGACCCTGCCTGACTACTATTCTCTGTAATAGCGGTGTGACTCACATTTCCCATACATTTCAAAGTAAAGCTTTGACCGCCTGATGGCATTGAGCTCTGCTGCCAGCATAGTAAGGAGGTGTGTGGTAGTCCTTGTGCGCAGTTGCAAGGAAGGGTGGCCTGACCACACAGGGTTTGCGCCAAGGTAGAGGACCCACACGAGGTTGAAGAGGCAGAAGCAGTGTATTAACTTCTACATACAGAACAAGGATTGAAACAACTCGTGGGGACGGCAAGACTTGTACAGCAGACCCTTCTCCATCTCTCACCATAGTTTGCCAGTGCCCAGTCAGTGACATGTAATGACCCTGTCTATGCTTACTGGTCCAAGTATCTGTGTTGAAATGCACCCTGTCGCACACAGATTTTCTCAAGGAAGTGGTGATGTTGTGTGCGACATGCTGGTGTAGCGCGGGCATGCTTTTCTTGGAGAAGCAGTGGTGATTGGGCATGTGGTACTGGGGCACAGCGACAGACATAAGGTCTGTAAAATCCTGTGTGTCCACTACGCGTAAAGGCAGCATTTCGGTAGCCAACAGCTTACAGAGGGATAGAGTCAACCACTTAGCTTTGTCATGGGTCGCAGTAAGTGGCCTTTTATTTGACCACATCTGAGGGAAAGAGATCTGGCTGCTGTCTGTAGACGGTGTTGAGTAGGGTGTCCCTGGAAAAATGCAGGTTTGTGAGAAAAGTGCAGGCGGAGACATGATGTTGCCTTCATCTTGCCTTCAGATCTGTTCATCTTGTATCATTTTTAAAAAACACATCAAGCAAGGGTTACTCCAAGCGGAGTCTACCTTTTTTCCCAACATTGGGCACACAGACACCCCATCAGTGGCAGCACTTGTGCCCTAGTTGCAAACAGGATGTTTTGATTTGCATCAAGCACATTCCAAATCCACAAGCATTTACTCTCCCCAGGATGACACAGGGGTAGTAAATTCCTTCTGGATCCATGACTTGTTCATTTTGATGAACGTCAGTGTGTCCACATTGTCACTGGACAGACGTGTGCGCTTATCTGTCAGCACACACCCAGCAGCACTGAAGAAGACACGTTCAGAGACAACGCTGGCAGCTGCACACGACAAAATCTCCAAGGCGTAACTGGAGAGCTCTGTCAATTTTTCTAGATTTGAAGCCCAAAAGGAGCAAGGCTCCATTTGCAAAGTCATTGCATCGATGTTCATTTCGAGATACTCCTGTATCATCCTCTCCATCCGTTGACTATGTGTCAGACTTGTTGTCTCTGGTGGCCTTGCAAAGGAGGGTCTAAAAAAATTATGAAAATATTCCATAAAATTGCTGTTACCAGCACCAGATACGGTCCTACTGGTACGGGTAGACTGTTGAAGATGACGATGCCGTCCCATGTTTGTCAAGTTACAACTGGGAGAATCACTCCCTTCACCTGCACGGTTGTTTGGTGTAAAAGCCGAGCTAAGATCGAGTAACAGCTTATGCTGATACTCCAGCATACGTGCGTCCCTTTCTATGGGTGGAATTATGTCACAAAATTTGGACTTGTCCCGGGGATCTAATAGTGTGGCAAGCCAGTAGTCATCATCACTTCTAATTTTGACAATCCGAGGGTCATGTTGGAGGTAGTGCAACAAGAAGGCACTCATGTGTCTTGCGCAGCCATGCGGACCAAGTCCACGCTGTGTTTGTGGCATAGAGGTGCTAACCGTTCTTTCTTCCTCTGACATCTCCCCCCAACCTCTTTCAACTGAATTTTGACCAAGGTCTCCCTCATCCGCTGAGTCTTCCATGTCCATGGACAGTTCGTCCTCCATATCTTCATGTCCTCCTGCACCTTCCTCAACATCTCGCCTGCTACCATGCGCCCTTGTTGATCCCTGTCCCCCATGGTCCCATGCCTGCCGCGTTGGTGATGATGAACGTCTGGACCTTGGTGATGTTGTTGTGTCTTGCGCATATGAATCCTCCTGTAGTTCCTCCCCTTCCTGTTGTCCCACCCCCTGACTCCGAATAGTGTTTAGCGTGTGCTCCAGCATGTAAATGACTGTAATCGTCATGCTGATAATGGCATTGTCAGCGCTAAACATATTCGTCGCCATGTCGAAACTGTGCAGAACGGTGCATAGGTCCTTGATCTGAGATCACTCCATCAGGGTGATCTGCCCCACTTCTGCATCTCGTTGGCCCATCATGACGTATTGCACCAGGGCTCGCCGGTGCTGCCACAGTCGCTGTAACATGTGGAGAGTTGAATTCCAGCGTGTCGCCACATCGCATTTCAGGCGATGAACCGGCAGGCCGAAAGACTTCTGGAGCGATGCAAGTCGCTCAGCTGCGGCGGTTGAACGGCGGAAGTGAGCACTGCAGACAGTTTACGTGCCCTGGTCAGAAGGCCATCTAGGCCGGGATAGTGTGTTAAAAATTGCTGGACAACAAGGTTCAACACGTGAGCCATACAAGGCACGTGTGTCACCTTGCCCAGGCGAAGGGCCGCACCCAGGTTTGCAGCATTGTCGCACACGGCCTTACCAGGCTGCAGGTTGAGTGGAGACAACCATTTATTAAACTCGGACCGCAGAGCTGACCACAACTCCTCAGCTGTGTGACTCTTATTCCCAAGACATGTCAAGCTAAAGACCGCCTGATGCCGTTGCGCTCTGCTGCCAGCATAGTAATGAGGGGTGCGTGATTCCTTCTGCGCAGTGAGAACGCTGGTGGCCTGACCAGGCAGGCTTGGGGCGGAGGTGGAGGACCCAGATGAGGTGGAGGATGCAGAAGCAGTGGCGGAACTTGGACAGACAGAGGATTGACACACAAGTCGTGGGGACGGCAAGACTTGTGCAGCAGACCCTTCACCATCTATCAACATAGTTACCGAGTGCCCAGTCAGCGACATGTAACGTCCCTGTCCATGCTTACTGGTCCAAGTATCGGTGGTGAAATGCACCCGTTCACACACAGAGTTTCTCAAGGAAGCGGTGATGTTGTGTGCGACATGCTGGTGTAGCGCGGGCACACCTTTCTTAGAGAAGTAGTGGCGACTAGGCATCTGGTACTGGGGCACAGCGACAGACATAAGGTCTCTAAAATCCTGTGTGTCCACTAGGCGGAAAGGCAGCATTTCGGTAGCCAACAGCTTACAGAGGGATAGAGTCAACCTCTTAGCTTTGTCATGGGTCGGAGGAAGTGGCCTTTTATTTGACCACATCTGAGGGACAGAGATCTGGCTGCTGTGTGTAGACGGTGTTGAGTAGGGTGTCCCTGGAAAAATGCAGGTTTGTGAGGAAAGTGCAGGCGGAGACATGATGTTGCCTTCATCCAACGTAGGTGCTATCGATGTCTGAGAGAGCTGTACACACTCACTTGTTTCCCCTTCCAAACCAACTGACGACCTACCAAGCAAACTGCCTGTTGCGGTTACAGTGGTGGAAGTTTTGCGTGGAAAAACAGGTGTGACAGCTGTCCCCACAGTCCTAGAAGATGAAGAGCGCGCGGATGCACTGGAAGGGGCGGGCGGTGGATGGTTCGCTCCGCTAGGCCGCATTGCAGCACAGTGAGCTTCCCACCGGGACCTATGATATTTATTCATGTGACGATTCATGGAAGAAGTTGTCAAACTGCTGAGGTTTTGACCTCTACTAAGAGAATCATGACAAATTTTACATATCACATGATTTGGGCGATCTTTTTCTATGTCAAAAAAGGAACAGGCTAGGCAAGGCTTAGAGGCCATGCGACCTGTTGATGCACCCCGAATAATGCTCATAGGCAGAGTGGTGGCTGAGGATGCAGTTGTAGACGTGCTACCAGTGCTCCGACTCTGTCCAGGAAGGCGCAAGGTAATTTCGTCGTCGGTTGCATCCTCCTCCACCGCCTCTGTTGACCTCCTCGAGTGCCTGACTGGGGGTTGACAGTAGGTGGGATCTAGAACTTCATCATCAATTGTTGTGTTTGCACTACCCTCCCCCTCAGACCGAGCCTCTTCTTGCCCTGACCGAATATTTAAGTTGTCATCCCAATCGGGTATCTGCGTCTCATCTTCATCAGTATGTTCCTCATTGCCTATAACCACAGTTGTTGGAAAGGCAGCATTTTGGTAGCCAACAGTTTGCATTTTATGAAAGTCAACCTCCAAGCCATGTCATGCCCTTCTAAAAGCATGTATAACACAGCGAGGGGACTCCAACCACAGTCTCCCTCGTTGCCACTCACTGGGCCACACACACCTCACTTGACTGGCATCGGATGAGCTCCCTTTTGAAAAAGAAAAAGATGCTTTGCATGAAGCACTCTCAAAAATACGCGTGCCTTTCCCGTCCCCTGGCTGACCCAGGGGAAGAAAAGTCCTCTGAGAGCCATGACTTGTTCATCTTGGTTCTTTTAGAGACACAGCGAGGGGACTCCAACCACAGTCTCCCTCGTTGCCACTCACTGGGCCACACACACCCCACTTGACTGGCATCGGTTGAGCTCCCTTTTGAAAAAGAAAAAGATGCTTTGCATGAAGCACTCTCAAAAATACGCGTGCCTTTCCCGTCCCCTGGCTGACCCAGGGGAAGAAAAGTCCTCTGAGAGCCATGACTTGTTCATCTTGGTTCTTTTAGAGACACAGCGAGGGGACTCCAACCACAGTCTCCCTCGTTGCCACTCACTGGGCCACACACACCCCACTTGACTGGCATCGGTTGAGCTCCCTTTTGAAAAAGAAAAAGATGCTTTGCATGAAGCACTCTCAAAAATACGCGTGCCTTTCCCGTCCCCTGGCTGACCCAGGGGAAGAAAAGTCCTCTGAGAGCCATGACTTGTTCATCTTGGTTCTTTTAGAGACACAGCGAGGGGACTCCAACCACAGTCTCCCTCGTTGCCACTCACTGGGCCACACACACCCCACTTGACTGGCATCGGTTGAGCTCCCTTTTGAAAAAGAAAAAGATGCTTTGCATGAAGCACTCTCAAAAATACGCGTGCCTTTCCCGTCCCCTGGCTGACCCAGGGGAAGAAAAGTCCTCTGAGAGCCATGACTTGTTCATCTTGGTTCTTTTAGAGACACAGCGAGGGGACTCCAACCACAGTCTCCCTCGTTTCCACTCACTGGGCCACACACACCCCACTTGACTGGCATCGGTTGAGCTCCCTTTTGAAAAAGAAAAAGATGCTTTGCATGAAGCACTCTCAAAAATACGCGTGCCTTTCCCGTCCCCTGGCTGACCCAGGGGAAGAAAAGTCCTCTGAGAGCCATGACTTGTTCATCTTGGTTCTTTTAGAGACACAGCGAGGGGACTCCAACCACAGTCTCCCTCGTTTCCACTCACTGGGCCACACACACCCCACTTGACTGGCATCGGTTGAGCTCCCTTTTGAAAAAGAAAAAGATGCTTTGCATGAAGCACTCTCAAAAATACGCGTGCCTTTCCCGTCCCCTGGCTGACCCAGGGGAAGAAAAGTCCTCTGAGAGCCATGACTTGTTCATCTTGGTTCTTTTAGAGACACAGCGAGGGGACTCCAACCACAGTCTCCCTCGTTGCCACTCACTGGGCCACACACACCCCACTTGACTGGCATCGGTTGAGCTCCCTTTTGAAAAAGAAAAAGATGCTTTGCATGAAGCACTCTCAAAAATACGCGTGCCTTTCCCGTCCCCTGGCTGACCCAGGGGAAGAAAAGTCCTCTGAGAGCCATGACTTGTTCATCTTGGTTCTTTTAGAGACACAGCGAGGGGACTCCAACCACAGTCTCCCTCGTTGCCACTCACTGGGCCACACACACCCCACTTGACTGGCATCGGTTGAGCTCCCTTTTGAAAAAGAAAAAGATGCTTTGCATGAAGCACTCTCAAAAATACGCGTGCCTTTCCCGTCCCCTGGCTGACCCAGGGGAAGAAAAGTCCTCTGAGAGCCATGACTTGTTCATCTTGGTTCTTTTAGAGACACAGCGAGGGGACTCCAACCACAGTCTCCCTCGTTGCCACTCACTGGGCCACACACACCCCACTTGACTGGCATCGGTTGAGCTCCCTTTTGAAAAAGAAAAAGATGCTTTGCATGAAGCACTCTCAAAAATACGCGTGCCTTTCCCGTCCCCTGGCTGACCCAGGGGAAGAAAAGTCCTCTGAGAGCCATGACTTGTTCATCTTGGTTCTTTTAGAGACACAGCGAGGGGACTCCAACCACAGTCTCCCTCGTTGCCACTCACTGGGCCACACACACCCCACTTGACTGGCATCGGTTGAGCTCCCTTTTGAAAAAGAAAAAGATGCTTTGCATGAAGCACTCTCAAAAATACGCGTGCCTTTCCCGTCCCCTGGCTGACCCAGGGGAAGAAAAGTCCTCTGAGAGCCATGACTTGTTCATCTTGGTTCTTTTAGAGACACAGCGAGGGGACTCCAACCACAGTCTCCCTCGTTGCCACTCACTGGGCCACACACACCCCACTTGACTGGCATCGGTTGAGCTCCCTTTTGAAAAAGAAAAAGATGCTTTGCATGAAGCACTCTCAAAAATACGCGTGCCTTTCCCGTCCCCTGGCTGACCCAGGGGAAGAAAAGTCCTCTGAGAGCCATGACTTGTTCATCTTGGTTCTTTTAGAGACACAGCGAGGGGACTCCAACCACAGTCTCCCTCGTTGCCACTCACTGGGCCACACACACCCCACTTGACTGGCATCGGTTGAGCTCCCTTTTGAAAAAGAAAAAGATGCTTTGCATGAAGCACTCTCAAAAATACGCGTGCCTTTCCCGTCCCCTGGCTGACCCAGGGGAAGAAAAGTCCTCTGAGAGCCATGACTTGTTCATCTTGGTTCTTTTAGAGACACAGCGAGGGGACTTCAACCACAGTCTCCCTCGTTGCCACTCACTGGGCCACACACACCCCACTTGACTGGCATCGGTTGAGCTCCCTTTTGAAAAAGAAAAAGATGCTTTGCATGAAGCACTCTCAAAAATACGCGTGCCTTTCCCGTCCCCTGGCTGACCCAGGGGAAGAAAAGTCCTCTGAGAGCCATGACTTGTTCATCTTGGTTCTTTTAGAGACACAGCGAGGGGACTCCAACCACAGTCTCCCTCGTTTCCACTCACTGGGCCACACACACCCCACTTGACTGGCATCGGTTGAGCTCCCTTTTGAAAAAGAAAAAGATGCTTTGCATGAAGCACTCTCAAAAATACGCGTGCCTTTCCCGTCCCCTGGCTGACCCAGGGGAAGAAAAGTCCTCTGAGAGCCATGACTTGTTCATCTTGGTTCTTTTAGAGACACAGCGAGGAGACTCCAACCACAGTCTCCCTCGTTGCCACTCACTGGGCCACACACACCCCACTTGACTGGCATCAGTTGAGCTCCCTTTTGAAAAAGAAAAAGATGCTTTGCATGAAGCACTCTCAAAAATACGCGTGCCTTTCCCGTCCCCTGGCTGACCCAGGGGAAGAAAAGTCCTCTGAGAGCCATGACTTGTTCATCTTGGTTCTTTTAGAGACACAGCGAGGGGACTCCAACCACAGTCTCCCTCGTTTCCACTCACTGGGCCACACACACCCCACTTGACTGGCATCGGTTGAGCTCCCTTTTGAAAAAGAAAAAGATGCTTTGCATGAAGCACTCTCAAAAATACGCGTGCCTTTCCCGTCCCCTGGCTGACCCAGGGGAAGAAAAGTCCTCTGAGAGCCATGACTTGTTAATCTTGGTTCTTTTAGAGACACAGCGAGGGGACTCCAACCACAGTCTCCCTCGTTTCCACTCACTGGGCCACACACACCCCACTTGACTGGCATCGGTTGAGCTCCCTTTTGAAAAAGAAAAAGATGCTTTGCATGAAGCACTCTCAAAAATACGCGTGCCTTTCCCGTCCCCTGGCTGACCCAGGGGAAGAAAAGTCCTCTGAGAGCCATGACTTGTTCATCTTGGTTCTTTTAGAGACACAGCGAGCGGACTCCAACCACAGTCTCCCTCGTTTCCACTCACTGGGCCACACACACCCCACTTGACTGGCATCGGTTGAGCTCCCTTTTGAAAAAGAAAAAGATGCTTTGCATGAAGCACTCTCAAAAATACGCGTGCCTTTCCCGTCCCCTGGCTGACCCAGGGGAAGAAAAGTCCTCTGAGAGCCATGTCCACATTGTCAGTGGACAGACACGTGTGCTTATCTGCCAGCAGACCCACAGCAGCACTGAAGACAGGTTCCGAGAGAACGCTGGCTGCAGGACACGACAAGATCCCCAAGACGTACGTGGCGAGCTCAGGCAATTTATCAAGATTGGAAGCCAAGAATGAGCAGGGCTCAAGTTGCACATTAATGGAATCGATGTTTCCTTGCATATACTCATATATCTGTGTGTCCTCCTCTTTTTCCTTGTCCAGCTGTTTTGTTTTCGCATGAGTATATGTCCTTGTCACTTTCCAATGTGTTTGAGTTGTTTGTCACCTTTAGGACACCTTTGAGGGTGTTTTCTAGGTGTTTTTCTGTGTTTGTGATTGCCTGCCATTGTTTCCTATTGGCTCGAGTTCGGTTCGTCGAACGTTCGACGAACCGAACTCGAACGGGAGGTCCGTTCGGCGAACCAACCTCGAGCCGAACCGCGACCGGTTCGCTCATCTCTAGTCATGATAACACTTGTACCATCTTTTCATTTAGATTCCACCTACAATTATTTACCGATTCCAGTTCTGAAATAGGCTTTCATGATCTACTCACTAGAATTCTCAAGTGCATAAGGTACTGAGACATATACATGTTCACACCATTATAAAGAACAAAGTATAAACATTGAGGTTTTTCTCACACCCATGTTCCTGTGTTCTTTGATATGATATGTGTTCATTTCCTTCACTATATAGGATTGCAAGTTTTCCATTTGTACCTTAATGGCAATGACGCTATACAATTGAACACATATCATCCTGTTATCCATATAGGTGTGTATTTACCTTCTTGACTATTTTTGGTTGTTTGATCCAGAATGTTTCTCCAGATAGGTCATGTGGAAATTTTCTTTCCTCAGTACAAATGTTTTCACTATGGCTTTGGAAAAATTTTTTGTATGTGCATCATGGTCATTTGACCCATTGTACTCTCAAGTAGCAATATATTGTACTGTTATGTTGTACTATGTACTAATTACGTGTTTATATGGTTTTGTAACCCTTTATGATCTTAGATAACTTTATCCTTGATAAAGACCTAAAAACAAGGTCGAAACGTTGGATGAATTATCCTTTTGCACAAATAAAGAATTTTCAGCATTCCAAGAGTTCTTTTCTTACGTTATTGATCACTATAGTGTGCCAGAGCTATTTCTATTGAATTGACTCTTATTTTTTCTGAGCACCTGCTATATACACAGTGACCCAGACATATTCAAGTTTCATTCAGAAGGCAGAGGGAAGCCTTAGCAGCTGAGCCTATATCTTGGCTTGTGAGCATTAGAACAGGCCGGCGATTACAGGGTAACATGAAAAATGTCCAGCTTGCATTATGACTAGAACATGACAATATCCTTTTAAGTACTAACCTATGATGCGTTCCTAAGCAGTTGATGTTATATGTTCTACATTTCATTTTCTGCATACTTTACAAGTAGTAGAATTTGCTTTGATATAGGCAACTGGATTTTCACAATGAAAAGGCAAAGGATAACGCCCGAAAAAGACGCCATACATTATGTCAGTGCCATCACTGACAAACCTGGATTGACCATGAAATACATCAATCCCCTTAAAGGTGAGTTAAAACAAGTTTTAACTAAATTGCCTTAATATTGTCATGCATTAGAATGACTGTCTTAGGTAATGATAAATATTTTCTACAGGAAGAGGAGTGTTTGCTGAAACTGAAATCGAAAAAGGGAGTTTTGTTGCAGAATATCGAGGCGAGCTCACGTATGCACTTACAATGGTAGACAACTACTCGAGATTTATGGTTGTGGTACAAGTCAAAGATCTAATGGCCCATACTGCAGCGAAGGTCTTCCAAGCACACTTATGCAGACCTCATGGCTACTCAGAGAGAGTCCTCACAGATCAAGGCACAGCCTTTGAAGCGGAAATCTTCAAGGACTTCTGCAGCTTTTACCGATGCAGGAAGATGCGCACTACACCCTACCATGCTCAAACCAATGGTTATCAACCTGCTCAGGACTTTACCCCATATTCCAGATGTGGCCTTACAAGTGATTTATAGAGGGGTAACAATACGTTGGGATCACCGGATCTAATCTCCCTTTTTATACACCCTAAAATCTTGTTTGCTTTAGAATAAACAATAACATCATAAAGGTATAGCAGTACCGTTTCAAAGTTTCGGTGTCCCAAGCAGCATTCCATCAGCCTCTGGAAGGTTCCTGGCAAATTGCACAGCTCGAAGGGCATGCTTTTGAACTCGCAGAGACCCATCGGGGTGGCAAAGGCGGTCTTCTCCCGGTCTGCCTCAGCAACGGACACTTGCCAATAGCGACTAGTGAGATCAAGGGTAGAAAAATAATTTGCAGTTCTCAATGCAGCTAGCTATTCCTCAATACAGGGGAGTGGTGCTGTCCTTCTTCTTTAACAGGACCAACGGAGCTGCCCAGAGGCTACAACTGTCACGGATAACCCCAGCCTCCTTCATGTTGCTCAACATGTCCTTGGTACACTGGTAATGTGCAGGTAGTTTTGGCTTATATCTCTCTTTGATGGGTGGGTGTGCACTTGTGGGGATGTAGTGTTTGACCCCTTTTATTCTTCAAAAGTCTAGCGGATGTTTGCTGAAGACTTGCTCGTATTCTTGCACTAGCCTGTAGACCCCCTTCTTGTGATGTGAAGGTGTGGAGTCAGTGCCTACGTGTAATTCCTTACACCACTCCTCTGGCTGACTTGGTGAGCTGTCACTGAATGGGTGGGCTGAAGCAATGGTGGATGCTGCTGTTTGGATAGCATGTGTATCTACTGAGAACAGCTTATCAATGGTGGCAAATCGGAGCAGCTTAATCTCTTGCTCTCCGCAGTTCAACACTCTCATGGGCACTCTTCCCTTCCATATTAATGAATAAAACTATGATGTAAATAGCATATAGATACCCCACAAATGCAGATAAAAGTAGGTTATGGGAAAAGGGGGAAGAGAGAAACAGGAAAATAGTGGAATAAAGTATACCTTCCAGGTGGGAGAGGAAATGGCAGCACAGCCAGTGGAGGTGAAGCAAGGGGAGCCTGCAACTAAAGAGTTGAGAGCGTTATCACATGGTGACTGAGCCTGATTGTAACAGGAGCATAGAGGTGCCGATCCTGTCTTACCTGTGTTGGTGTAGAAGTGGGTGTCCTGTGGTGGAGTCAGCTATGTGCAGTGGTGGCCGTGGGTTCTTTTATGTGCGACCGTAGTAATAGCTGCGCCCACTTCCTGTATGGGAGTGGAATGCAGTGAGGGTAATGGAACGCACGCCTGCGCATTTGTGTTTAACGTCGCGCATGTGCAGAACGGAGAAAAGGCTGCGCTCACTTCCTAATGAAAGGGAGTGAGACGCATCTGGGAAGGGAAGGGAAAAGATTAGGGTTTGGGGATGATGAAAGGGCTTTCTACGGGCAAGGATGGCAAAGGGTGGCAGTGACGGAAAGTCAGGCAGCCTGTCCTGTCCTGTCCTGTCCGTCCGTCTTTTTGTATCATGAATTGGAAAGACTGCAAGGGGGAGGGGAGGTGCTTGTGTCCAAAAGGAGGAGTTATTCAGATTCATTGCAGTGGGCGGCGGCTGCAAAAAGCACCATTCTTCTTGTTTTTGCTCTGCAAAACAGCCTTTTCAAGGGTTGGCTTGAGTGACAAAATGTCTTCTGTAGGCGTGGGTTTGTCTCCCTCTCCCTAAGATGTGTCCGGTATAGGCCAGGGTGCCACTCAAGGCCGTAACCAATTCGGGTTATAGCTTCTCGGCCTTTTGGCTAAGATCAAGTGTAGTTTCGGAGGACGCTACCTTGGTCGGTACTGGAAGGTGCCTGGGATTGCACGTCTGCCGGCCTTGAGGAAGTGTGTGCGCCTTCTGGTGACACATAGCCCTCTTGTGCCTGGACGGTTCCCAGGCAACGGGAGGCGATCACCTTTGTTATTTTGAAGTCCTACTGATAAACAGAAAAAAAAAAAAATTAAATCTGTTCTTATCAGTTTAATATCTGATACGTCCCCTCTCTGGGGACCATATATTAAATGGATTTTTAGAACAAGGAGATGGAAAAAATCTTGCTCTGTCCACTCCACGCATTGACCTGGTATTGCAGTACCTCCAGGACCGGTGCACCCCTTCTTAACCCAGTTTCCAAAAGCAGAACTCAATTCACCTGATTCAAATGAGCCCCATTAGTGAATTGAAAGAAAGCAAAAACTTTATATGCACCTCAATTTGGCCAATTCACTTTTCACACTTTCACCCTTTTTTTTATCTTTCACACCTTTTACTTGCTTTATTGATGCAAAAAGCTGTGCCAAATAGCAAACTCATCTCCACTCAACTTGACCAACTCTGCTATGTCCCGTGCAGTATCTTATTCTCAGTCTTATCTAGATCATTTGCAATTGAATAGAATAGATCCCTTTTGGCTGCTTATGACTGTGTAAAATATGTAGTTTTACTGGGCTGGGATGAGAGAATCCATTGAAGCATGGTGTAGGGATTGTGGTTCCTGTGTGCTAAGAAGAGAGGCTGGCACCAGCCAGAAAGCCCCATTGCAGCCAATAATCACTTAATAACTTTTTCAACTTGTCATCATATGGGAGGCCTTCCATTCCTTGTAGTAGTCTAGTTGCCCACCTTTGAACTGACTCTAACTTCTGAATGTCCTTATTAAAATGTGGAGCCCAAAACTGGTTCCCATATTCCAGATGTAGCCTTACAAGTGATTTATAGAGGTGTAACAATACGTTGGGATCACGGGATCTAATCTCCCTTTTTATACACCCTAAAATCTTGTCCCAAGCAGCATTCCATCAGCCTCTGGAAGGTTCCTGGCGCATTGCACAGCTCGAAGGGCATGCTTTTGAACTCGCAGAGACCCATAGGGGTGGCGAAGGCGGTCTTCTCCCGGTCTGCCTCAGCAACGGACACTTGCCAATAGTGACTAGTGAGATCAAGGGTAGAAAAATAATTTGCAGTTCTCAATGCAGCTAGCGATTCCTCAATACGGGGAGTGGTGCCGTCCTTCTTTTTTAACAGGATCAACAGAGCTGCCCAAAGGCTACAACTGTCACGGATAACCCCAGCCGCCTTCATGTTGCTCAACATGTCCTTGGTACACTGGCAATGTGAAGGTGGTATTGGCTTATAGCTCTCTTTGATGGGTGGGTGTGCACCTGTGGGGATGTGGTGGTGGACCCCTTTTATTCCCCCAAAATCTAGCGGGCTTCCCACCGGTAACCCGCTCCCCAGCTTGGATGGATGCTGAGGGAGCCCCTTTTGCCCGCAGGCTCTGGCCCTGGGAACTGTAGCCTTGGCGGTGACTGTGCTTCCCTCTACGGTGTGAGCTGTTGCCTTCAATCGGGTCTTGACTGCTGGGAAACCCTGGAGGTTCCTGTCGCTAACGGATTTGACCGGTTTTACGGCGACTCCTAGCCTGGTCGGGGTCCGTAGGCCCTGCCGGATGGTGCTGGCTTCTCTTCACTCCCCGATCTGGTACCGGCGGGCCACCGCCCATCCCCGGTCCGTACGGTTCACTCCAATCAGCCTCTCCTGCAGAAGGTCACCACCGTCTGCCAACCTTGCTGAGTGCCCGGGCCACACACACGGACACGGTCAGTCTCCTCTCCTCTTCACTTCTCTAACTCCAAAACTGATCTCTAATCTGACTCCTTTTCCCGCCTCCAGGACTGTGAACTCCTCGGTGGGTGGGATCAACCGCCTGGCCCACCCCCTGGTGTGGACATCAGCCCCTGGAGGAAGGCAACTAGGATTTGTGTTTAGCTTCGGTGTGCCTAGCCGGAGTGTAGAGCGTGTTGGTGTAGTACCTGTGACGACCTGGCTTGTCCAGGGCGCCACATTCCCCTATAGTAAAATGCAGACCGTCCGCGGGCTGCCCGTCCATCACCGGTTTTATTTTCACAACTGAAAAAGAATAAAACGGTAAAACATGTAAAAGCATCATAAACATTTTACAACGGTACAGCTTCCGCTCTTCTCCCACCCAAACAACCTGGCCCTGATGCTGCCCCTAAGAAGCGGGCAGCACCCCTTGACCCCAGTCCAGCACCAAGTTGCCCGAGCGGGTTCTGTCTCTTTCAGGGGGCCCACGTCCAAGGGGACCCCTGAACCCCCGGAGGATCGCCACCGGTTACGGTAGTGGCGGGCCTAGGCCATCCCTTTCCTCCAGGCCCATCCTCCCAAATCAGCCTCTCCGGAGGCGGTAACGGTGTCAAGCCAACAAACATTTTTATTTACATTGCACTAAGTTTGTGGTTGCCCTGCAAGTTCTCGGGCTTGTCCGTAAGCAGTTCCTTACGCAATGGTTGCACAGTCCCTACGGGGACAACAGTTGCCGGCAACGGCCGGTTTAATCACGGTTCAATCAGGTAAACTTCTTTGGTTGATCATCTTTACTTATCATTTAAAACTTTCAAACTGGTACACTCAACACATAAAGCCCCCCCCTTTTAAAGAGTAGTTTCCCTGTACCTAAGTGGGGGTCTACCTAGGTTGGGGCGAGTGGACCTTCGGGATCCGGTGTCAGTGGTGACAGGCAGTGGGGCAGAGGGAACAGTCAGTTCCTCCTCCCTGCTATCATGTGGGGCAGGCGGAGGCGTAGGGGAGCTGGGTACAGGTACATCCCTGGGCACTGGCTCGCGGTTAACCGTTTCCATCATTTCTTCATCCACGGGTTGTGGGAACAGTATCACTGGAAGGATCACCGCACCGTTCTGTGTAGGCCAGTCTGCTGGAAAATCACCCATCATGGTGTGGATTACCTCTTTTTCCTTCTCCACTGGACTGGGAACTGGAGCCTCATCCGCTACTCTCAATGCTGGTGGGCACTTCTTCAGGTGGTCTCGGGAAACCGTGGCCAAAGTCCCCCCCTGGTCACGGCTGATCTGGTAGGCCTTCCCATTCTCCCATCCTGTGGGCTGGACTACATACGGGGTTTTTTCCCATTGATCATCCAGCTTGTGGGCCCTTCTTTTCCGCTTCAGCACTACATCCCCAGGTTGGAAGGAACCGGCAGGCGCCTTCTTGTTGAAGCACTGCTCCTGTTGTCCCCGACTCCGGCACAAGTTCTTTTCAACATACTCCTGGACCTGTCGGTACTGTGTCCTCCGCCGAGTGTCCCATTCAGCTGTCGACAGGAGTGCTTCTGAAGCTTCCAAGCCCATTTCCAGATCCACTGGTAGCCGGCCGGGACGAGCTCTCATCAGGTATGCTGGAGTGCATTTCGTAGAGCTGGAAGGGATGTTGTTGTACATATCGACCAGGTCAGGTAGATTCTCCAGCCACAGGTTCCGCTCTTCCAGTGGTAACGTCTTGAGGAGGCCCAGGACCAAGTGGTTCATCTTTTCACAAATGCCATTGGTTTGGGCGTGGTAAGGCGTGGTCCGGATTTTCTTGCAGCCGTACAACTGGCAGAATTCCTGGAATACCTCTGCTTCAAAGGCCGGACCCTGGTCGGTAAGCACCCTCTCCGGGTACCAATGCGGTCAACAGAAATAAGCCTGGAAAGCCTTAGCAGCGGTGCGGCCGGTTAAGTCCTTAACTGGGACAACCACCAGGAACCTCGAGTAGTGGTCTACGATGGTCAGAGCGTAGGTGTACCCACTTCGGCTGGGGGTGAGCTTTACATGGTCAAGGGCAACCAGCTCCAGCGGTTGGTGTGTAATGATCGGGTGTAGGGGTGCCTTCTGGCTGGCCTCGTCCTTCCTTCTCAATGCGCAAGGGCCACATTCTCGGCACCAGGCCTCCACAGATTCCCGCATTCCACTCCAATAGAACCGCTCTCTTAACAACATCTCTAGCTTCTTCCACCCGAAGTGCACTGCACCATCATGGTATGCTTGCAGGACGGTGGGCACGTTAGCCTGGGGAATCACCAGCTGGCGGATCTTCTCGTGAGTCTTTGGATTAATCAGCTCGCGATACAACTTCCCCTGGTGTAGGTATAGCCGGGTCCATTCTTGCCACAGACGTTGGGCTTCGGCAGGGGCAGCAGGGTCTATCCCAGCAGAACCCTGTTCCACTAGAGTCTTGACCAGGCGGACAGCAGGTGCCTGGTCCTGAGCTTCCTGCCAGTCCTGTCGGGGCAGCGGATCCAGGTTCACCCGTTGTTGGTAGACGTGCACCTTCTCAGTGAATGGCCGGTGAAATGCAGGCAACTCGATCTCTTCGAGGTCATCATCCTCTGGCCCCTCTTCCGACAGGTGGGGCATCCGGGAGAGTGCATTGGCATTGACGTTGGTACGGCCGGCCCGGTACTTGATGGTGAAATCGTAGTTGGCTAACCTGGTCACCCACCGCTGCTCCAACGCGCCCAGCTTGGCCGTATCTAGATGGGTCAGCAGGTTATTGTCTGTGTACGCGGTGAACTTGGCTGCTGCCAGGTAATGGCGGAACCGCTCGGTGATAGCCCACACCAGTGCCAAGAGCTCAAGCTTGAAGGAGATGTAGTTCTCAGGGTTCCTCTCAGTCGGTCGGAGTTTTCGGCTAGCATAAGCTATTACCTTTTCCCTTCTGTCTTGGACCTGGGATAGAACAGCCCCCAAGCCCACATTGCTGGCGTCGGTGTAGAGGATGAATGGGCGGCTGTAGTCAGGGTACGCTAGGATTTCCTCTCCGGTCAGGGCTGTTCTCAGCTGGCGGAAGGATTCCTCATGCTTTTCTTCCCACACCAATGGGGCTACTAGGGATCTACCACCCTTGGTCTGTCCTACGAGGAGGTCTTGCATGGGGGCAGCCATCTTTGTGTACCCCTTAATGAAGCGACGGTAATATCCCACCAGGCCCAGAAACTGCCTCACTTCCCTCACTGTGGTCGGTCTCGGCCAGTCTTGGATGGCGGTGATCTTCTCGGGGTTGGGGGCGACACCTTCCGCACCAACCACATGTCCTAGGTACTGCACTCTGGGTTTCAGCAGATGACACTTTGAGGGCTTCAACTTCATCCCATACTTGGCAAGGGACGCGAACACCTCGGCTAGGTGCTCCAGGTGGGCTTCATACGTCTGTGAGTACACAATCACATCATCCAAGTACAGCAAAACGGTCCCATAGGCAGTCTTCTCTCGGTCTTCCGGTGCCACGGCCACCTGCCAGTACCCGCTGGTGAGGTCAAGGGTGGAGAAGTAGTTAGCGGTTCTCAGCGAGGCCAGGGACTCTTTGATGCGGGGCAGAGGGTAAGCATCCTTATGCGTTATCTGGTTAATCTTCCGGTAATCCACACACATCCGCATGGTGCCATCCTTCTTCTTAACCAGCACCAACGGAGCGGCCCAGGGACTACAGCTGTCCCTAATAACCCCTGCCTCCTTCATGTTCCTCAACATGTCTTTGGCGCATTGGTAGTGGGCAGGGGGAATAGGCCTGTATCTCTCTTTAATAGGGGAGTGTGTACCGGTAGGGATGTGGTGTTGAACCCCTTTAATCTGCCCAAAATCTAGAGGGTGCTTGCTAAAAACCCGCTCATACTCCTGTACCACCCGGTATACCCCTTCCTTGTGGTGTATGGGGGTATCATCAGTGCCGACATGTAGCTCTCGATACCACTCGCCTAACTCCCCCAGGGATGAGTGGGAACCGGCAGCAGGCGGTGTGACCGGGGGAACGGCTTCATGGATCGTGTGGGGATCTAGAGTGAGCAATTTGGCAAGGGTAGCGTACCGGGTGGTGCATGAATGCACACATTGTCAGGTTTCCGGGTTTTCCAGTCCTCTTTTGAAAGAGCTTGCCCTCGGTTAACATGGAGTTTTATGTTCTGTTGCCCTACTTCCTGTCCAGCTGCTTAAAAGGCCGCCTCTAAGCCTAGTCCAGTGCCTGAGTATACTGCTTGCTGTGTGCTCCTGCTTTGCTGCTGCTGCTACTTGATTACCTTTGGATCCTCCTGAAAATCTACCGACCGACTCTGGACCACACCCGGTTTCTTCAAACTGTGCCCGGACTCCGTCTGCCGTCTTTGGTCAGCACGTCTGCCCGGTTTCTTCCGGTTCATAACCATTCTGGACTTTCATCCCGTACGGACACTTCTGGACTTTACCGCTTGCCCCTTGTGTCCCGGCTGCGGCGCATTTAGGCCTTCCGGGGTTGATTGCCGGACAGTCCCTGTATAGGGGTTCGCTCTGGTGGTCTCCCTGGGGGAGTCTGGTGCGTGGCCCCGGGAATCCCCTTCGCTCCGTTTCAGAAAGGTATTTTCATGTGTTTGTTATACTGTGTATTTCCGTTGTGTATCTACCATGGTTACATATCATAAACATCTTGTACCACAAACTCGTCTCTGGCTGTCATTGCCCTAACGCTATCGAAATCCTCAAAACATACAATAGTATTACATTATACTCAGGCCACAAGAGGATTTCACTGGGGCAATGACTGAGACACGAGGAGTAGATCAGCTCTTTTCTATGATTAACTCCTTGCAGCAGGAGATGGAGGTGGTGCAGACTAAACTTAGAGATATGGAGGCACAGCTGGGCCATGATCACCAGGTACTGGGTCCGGCTATACAGGACTTGCAAGTCAGAGTGGAGGCTCAGGAAGCCGGCCCCACTACGTCCGTATCAGCTGCCGGTATGCCTAGGTTACCCCCATTCCGTTTCAATGGTGACCGTAGTCAGTTTCGTGGATTTGTGAACCAATGTATACTGTTTTTTGATGTACATGCTGATTATTACCGTTCTGACCGGTCCAAAGTGTTATGTATAATTATGTTATTAACCTCACAAGCACTGGCTTGGGCTAATCCTATGATAGAGAACCGGGACATCCGTTTAAATCACCTAGATGATTTTCTGACCGCAATGGCGCAGATGTTTGATGATCCGAATCGCCGTGCTACCGCTGAATCGGCTCTCCTTTCCTTACGTCAGGGAAAGCGTTCTGTAGTTGAATATGCCACTGAGTTCAAGAGGTTAGTGGTAGACACCGACTGGGGAAACAATGCATTATTGTCTGTTTTCAGAAAGGGGTTGTCCGGTACCATCAAGGACGAGTTAGCTCGTTCTGAATCTCCAGGGGATTTTGAACTGTTTCTCCAGCACTGTGTGCGTATTGATACCCGCTTGACGGAACGTAGACAGGAAAAATGGGCAGCTGTAAACCGTGTAAACAACTTTGCATTTCCTTCCAGAGAACCCGCTCTCAGGACGCCACGGGAGGCCGAGGACGTTCCTATGCAAGTGGACTCTCTGCAAAAGCGAGAGACCAATGAACGTCGCGAACACCGGCTCCGTGAGCGTCTGTGTTTCTATTGCGGTCAATCAGACCATTTCTTGATCGACTGCCCGAAACGTCCGAATCGCCCAAATAAGGTATTGGCAGCCATGGCAGAGTGTGACAACACGGACGCAGAGTCCGATATCTCTGAGGCAAGTGGACACTTGGATGCGGTATTTCCCTTGACTGTAATGTCAACCTCACCGAAGGACTCGGAAGGGAAATATACCCATTGCTCGCTCCCCATTCAGATCCGGTGGGAGGGACAGCTAATACCTACCTCTGCAATGATAGATTCTGGGGCAGGGGGAAATTTCATGGACTCCTCTTTTGCCAGGAAACACGGTATCCGGACTCAGCAAAGAGCCTCACCGGTTACCATGGAGACGGTAGACGGATCTCCGTTAATCTCTGGACCAGTTGATCGGGAAACCGTACCGCTAGAGTGCGTCATGAAGCCAGGTCAGCAGGAGACCCTTGTTTTCATGCTAATTTCTTCTCCTCATTTTCCGATTATTTTAGGTATTCCGTGGCTACGGTCTACAAATCCGGTCATCGATTGGGAAACTAAGGAAATATCCTTCCCACCGCAGAGTATTCCGACCATTAGTCCAACTGTTCCGGTTCCAGTAACGCCGAATGCGGAGGGCACTGTACAGGTACCTGTTCTACCCCCGGTGTATAACGACTTTGCGGACATATGCGACAAAAGAAAAGCCGATCGGCTTCCCCCGCATAGACCGTATGATTGCCCCATAGACTTACTCCCAGGGGCGGAGATCCCGTTTGGTCATGTCTACCCGTTGGCGGCACCTGAGCTAGAAGCACTAAAAAACTACATTGATGAAAGTCTGGCGAAGGGATTTATTCGTCCGTCTACCTCACCAGCAGGGGCACCCATCTTTTTTGTGAAAAAGAAAGAGGGGACTCTAAGACCCTGTATTGACTACCGGGAACTGAATAAAATAACCATCCGGAACCGGTATCCGTTACCATTGATTCCTGAGCTATTGGAGAGGGTCCAACAGGCAAAAATATTCACCAAATTGGACCTCCGTGGGGCATACAATCTACTCCGCATACGTCCCGGAGACGAGTGGAAGACCGCGTTCCGATGTCGGTATGGACATTTTGAGTACCTAGTGATGCCTTTTGGACTTTGTAACGCTCCCGCGGCTTTCCAACATCTAGTTAACGATATTTTTAGGGATATCATGGACCAATTCATGGTGATTTATCTGGACGATATCCTAATCTTTTCTGATTCCCTACAGGAACACCAGGAGCACGTCAAGACCGTACTTACCCGGCTGAGGGAAAACCACCTGTACATCAAACTGGAGAAATGCGAATTCCATTGCTCACAGATACAATTCTTAGGTTATGTCATCTCTCCTCAGGGACTGAACATGGAGTCTGGCAAAATACAAGCGATTCTAGACTGGCCGGAACCGGGAAACATCAAAGAGGTACAACGCTTTGTCGGTTTTGCCAACTTTTACCGACGTTTTATCCGTAATTTTTCAGAAATCGTTCGTCCCATCACTCTGTTAACCAAGAAAGGACAGAAGTTTGTGTGGTCCGCCCAGGCCCAGGAAGCCTTCCATCGTCTCAAGGTCTGTTTTACCTCAGCGCCTATATTGGTACATCCGAATCCCGCACTTCCCTTTATCGTGGAAGTCGACGCTTCCGACTACGCATTAGGGGCCATCCTTTCTCAAAGGACTGGGGACAAGAGTCTCTTACATCCGTGTGCTTTCTTTTCCCGCCGGTTGTCCCCTGCAGAAAGCAACTATGACATTGCGGACAAAGAATTGTTAGCGATTATTTCCGCCTTCAAGGAATGGAGACACCACTTACAGGGAGCCGCGCAGCAAGTGATAGTACTCACAGATCATCGTAATCTGGAGTTTCTTAAGTCTGCCAGGTGCCTGTCTCCACGGCAAGCCCGTTGGAGCCTATTCCTTAACCAGTTCAATTTTGTCGTTACATACCGTCCAGGTTCACGTAATGGGAAAGCCGATGCCTTGTCCCGAATCCACGCCGTGGACTCCGTGCCTGGAACCCCGTCTCAGACCGTGTTATCGGATGCCAATTTCGTTGGAGTAATCCAGGACCAGGACTTGTGGAAGGACATCAAGCTGGCCTATGATGGTGACGTATTTCTTGCTGCCCCCCCGAATGATGTAACTCTTGTTCTTCGGAATGGTGTGTGGTTGAGAGAGCGACGCATTTATGTCCCGGAGGCCGTAAGACTTCGGGTTCTCAAGTTGGTCCATGACTCCGTGTTGGCTGGTCATAGGGGGGTACAGAAGACGCAGGAATTTCTGAACCGTTTCTTCTGGTGGCCTACCTGTTTAAAGGACGTAAAGGACTATGTCCACTCATGTGTGGTTTGTGCCCGGTGCAAGGTCCCTCGTGTGGCTCCTACAGGACTCCTCCAACCGTTACCCGTGCCATCTCGCCCTTGGGGGTCTATCTCAATGGATTTTATTGTGGAGTTGCCCGTCTCAGACGGTCACAATACCATTTTAGTGGTGGTGGATCGGTTGACTAAAGCTGCTCACTTTATTCCGTGTGCCGGTCTTCCCTCAGCCGCAGAGACAGTGGATTTGGTTATCCAGAACGTATTCCGATTGCATGGGGTACCAGACGAGATCATCTCTGACCGGGGCGTGCAGTTCACGTCTAGGTTCTGGAAGGGGTTTTGTACGGCACTCCAGATTGATGTCTGTTTGTCTTCTGCATACCATCCTCAGACAAATGGGCAAACCGAACGGACCAATCAAACCCTGGAACAATACCTTCGATGTTATGTCAGCCATCTGCAGGACGATTGGTTGAAGATGCTTCCGTTGGCGGAGTTCTCGTATAACAACACTCAGAGCAGCTCCACTAAGGTAACGCCCTTTTTTGCTAACTTGGGTTACCATCCGACTATTTTGCCTAGGTCACCGGTTGCGGTCTCAGTGCCTGCGGTGGAGGACAGATTGACAGAGCTTCGACAAAATCTGGAGGTTCTAAAGGACAGTGTGGCTACGGCCCAGGAGCGTTACAAGAGGTCGGCAGACACTCACCGGAAACCGGCACCCATGTATAAGGTAGGGGACTCTGTATGGTTGTCCACCAAGAACCTGAGATTGGGTGTCCCTTCGCAGAAGCTGGGACAAAAATTCATCGGTCCATTTAAGATCACCGGGATCGTGAGCCCTGTGGCCTGTCGGCTGCGGTTACCGCACCATCTCAAGGTACACCCGGTCTTTCATGTTTCTCTCCTCAAATCCGTCTCTCCCAATACGTTTCATGGTCGTGTCGTGCCTCCTCCTCCGCCTGTGATGGTCGACGGCGAGGAGCAGTTCGTGGTTGAGGACATTATTGACTCCCGGCTCCATCGTCGTCGGCTTCAGTATCTGGTACGTTGGCAGGGGTACGCCCCCGAGGACGATTCCTGGGAACCGGTGGGTAACATTCGAGCTCCCCGGAAGATCGCTCAGTTTCATCGACGGTACCCGGACAAGCCAGGCCCTGACCCGTCCTGAGGCCGTTTCTGGGGGGGGGAGTAATGTCAGGTTTCCGGGTTTTCCAGTTCTCTTTTTTGCATGAGCTTGCCCTCGGTTAACATGGAGTTTTATGTTCTGTTGCCCTACTTCCTGTCCAGCTGCTTAAAAGGCCGCCTCTAAGCCTAGTCCAGTGCCTGAGTATACGGCTTGCTGTGTGCTCCTGCTTTGCTGCTGCTGCTACTTCTTGATTACCTTTGGATCCTCCTGAAAGTCTACCGACCGACTCTGGACCATACCCGGTTTCTTCAAGCTGTGCCCGGACTCCGTCTGCCGTCTTTGGTCAGCACGTCTGCCCGGTTTCTTCCGGCTCATAACCATTCTGGACTTTCATCCCGTACGGACACTTCTGGACTTTACCACTTGCCCCTTGTGTCCCGGCTGCGGCGCATTTAGGCCTTCCGGGGTTGATTGCCGGACAGTCCCTGTATAGGGGTTCGCTCTGGTGGTCTCCCTGGGGGAGTCCGGTGCGTGGCCCCGGGAATCCCCTTCGCTCCGTTTCAGAAAGGTATTTTCATGTGTTTTGTGTATTTCCGCTGTGTATCTACCGTGGTTACATATTATAAACATCTTGTACCACAAACTCGTCTCTGGTTGTCATTGCCCTAACGCTATCGAAATCCTCAAAACATACAATAGTATTACACACATATTGGTTTTATAATCTTATTGTATTACTTTATATTCTTATTTCACTTGTGCATATCTCCATCATAATCCTGGCTAAGAAATATAGCTTTTTTTGGGGTACACAGGTAGTAAGGTCTTCTTTCTATTTCTTTAGGGGTGATATAGCCTGGTGGAACTCTAGACCTCTAACATTATATATGCACCCTTTTTCTTTATGGTTCTTGGACACCTTATAACATTCTTCCATACATATATATCTTTCTCATAAATTATAAATAATTAGGCATTTTTATATATCTTATTTACATTTTCATAAATAACTTTTTACAAAGCATGGGGGACATTCTCACATACATATAATTTTCATGTACGCATTCTGAAAATTTACGCATAAACCGTACACACTCCTTTTTGTAACAATTTCTATAACTCATTCGCTGAACTCTCATCCCGGATATTCATTCTTACACCGAATTTCCTGTTATAACACAACATTCATGATTTTTATTCAATTTATTTTTATTTTTTAGGTTTATTAGTAGTGATGAGCGAGTACTAAAAAACTCGGGTGCTCGAAGCTCGGGCCGAGCCTCCCAAGATACTCGTGTACTCGGCCCGAGCACCGAGCCCAATGTTATCCTATGGGAGACCCGAGTATTTTTGTGAAATGACCACCGGCAGCATGTAGAAACCCTAAAAATGGCACAAAAGTCTCCGAAGAGTGCTCAAATGACATGGCAACAGCATGGGGAAGACCCCTTGAAGCATTTATCACTCAAAAGTCACAGCTGTGAATAATTTTGTCCGCGTTTTACGCCATTTTTACGGACTCACCAGAAAACCTTCCAAAATGACACCAAAATGATTTTTCATAGCGGAAATGTTAAGGGCACATACCCAATAGTGAGATAGAGCTAATGTATGTTACTTTTTGAGATCAATACATGAAAGATTTTACGTAAAACATTGTGTGGCACTCCGATGTCCCTGAGAAGAGACGTACATAAAGGCCTCTGAGTCTAATGTGCCCATTTTGAGGAACTGAGTCTTTGTAGTATTTTCCTTTGCCAGGGCAGTCCAAAATTGTGAGGTTCACCAATGCCCCTGCATACAGACGTGCATGATGGCCTGTAAACCTGAAGTGCCCATTGTAAGGAAGTGGGTCTATTGTAGTATAGCCCTTAGGCAGGGCAGCCAAAAATTGGGAGGCTCCACGTTGTCCCTGGATAGAGACGTGCATGAGGGCCTGTAAACCTGAAGTGCCCATTGGAAGGAAGTGGGTCTTTTGTAGTATAGCCCTTTGGCAGGGCAGCCAAAAATTGGGAGGCTCCACGTTGTCCCTGGATAGAGACGTGCATGAGGGCCTGTAAACCTGAAGTGCCCATTGGAAGGAAGTGGGTCTTTTGTAGTATAGCCCTTTGGCAGGGCAGCCAATAATTGGGAGGCTCCACGTTGTCCCTGGATAGAGACATGCATGAGGGCCTCAAAACATTAAGTGTCCATTGTCAGGAAGTGGGTGTATTATAGTATAGCCCTTAGGCAGGGCAGCCAAAAATTGGGAGGCTCCACGTTGTCCCTGGATAGAGACGTGCATGAGGGCCTGTAAACCTGAAGTGCCCATTGGAAGGAAGTGGGTCTTTTGTAGTATAGCCCTTTGGCAGGGCAGCCAAAAACTGGGAGGCTCCACGTTGTCCCTGGATAGAGACGTGCATGAGGGCCTCAAAACATTAAGTGTCCATTGTCAGGAAGTGGGTGTATTATAGTATAGCCCTTTGGCAGGGCAGCCAAAAATTGGGAGGCTCCACGTTGTCCCTGGATAGAGACGTGCATGAGGGCCTCAAAACATTAAGTGTCCATTGTCAGGAAGTGGGTGTATTATAGTATAGCCCTTAGGCAGGGCAATAAAAAAGGAATCTGAACACATTCGCGCAAAAATGAAATGACCACAATTTTCTCCAAAACTATAACAGATGCAAACTGTGGTGGAGATGAGATTTGATAAAGTAAGTGGAAATCCAGTAAAAGTTTAATTTGGCTACTTTGCACTCTCGAGATAATCGTCACCATGTGTCTGTGGTTAGGTGGACTTTGGGTGAAACAGCGTTGTTCAGGGCACGTGTGATGTTTTGTGACACGTGGTTATGCAACGCGGGGACGGCACACCGGGAGAAATAGTGGCGGCTGGGGACCGAGTAACGTGGGACAGCTGCCGCCATCAGGTCGCGGAATGCTTCTGTCTCCACCAGCCTAAAAGGCAACATTTCCAGCGCAAGCAGTCGCGAAATGTTAGCATTTAGAACTGTGGCATGTGGGGTGTTGGCAGTGTATTTGCGCCTGCGTTCAAAGGTTTGCTGAATGGATAACTGAACGCTGCGCTGGGACAAGGACGTGCTTGATGATGGTGTTATTTCTGAGTAGGCAACTGCAGGTGCAGGACCGGAGGAGGCTTGTTCGCAGGCAGCATGGACAGGGGATTGGCTCGCATGCACAACCAGCGAAGACGTAGCAGTGACATTAGCAAGCACTGCTCCTCGACTCTGTTGTACTTCCCACAAAGTCGGGTGCTTGGCTGACATGTGCCTGATCATGCTGGTGGTGGTCAGGCTGCTAGTTTTGGTACCCCTGCTGATGCTGGCACGGCAGGTGTTGCAAATGGCCTTTTTAGAATCATCTGGATCCAACTCAGTGATAGGAAACAAAGGGTGGTTATTAATGGTACGTACTCGGACTGGGTCTCAGTTCATAGTGGGGTACCACAGGGGTCAGTATTGGGCCCGCTTCTTTTCAACATATTTATAAATGACCTTGTTGGGGGCATGCGGAGTAGAATTTCAATATTTGCAGATGATACTAAACTCTGCAGGGTAATCAATACAGAGGAGGATAATTCTATATTACAGGGAGATTTATGTAAATTGGAGAATTGGGCTGAGAAGTGGCAATTGAAGTTTAATGTAGATAAATGTAAGGTCATGCACTTGGGTAGAGGAAATAACATTTATGATTATGTACTTAATTGTAGAACACTGGGTAAAACAGACACAGAAAAAGACTTGGGTGTATGGGTGGATGGTAAACTTCACTTTAGTGGACAGTGTCAGGCAGCTGCTGCCAGGGCTAATAAAATAATGGGATGTATTAAAAGAGGTATAAGTGTTCATGAAAAAAATATAGTTCTACCTCTGTACAAGTCACTAGTGCGACCGCACGTAGAATACTGTGTACAATTCTGGTCACCGATATATAAGAAGGACAGAGCTGAACTGGAGAGGGTGCAAAGAAGAGCGACCAAGATTATTAGAGGAATGGGTGGGCTGCAATACGAAGACAGGTTATTAAACTTGGGGTTATTTAGTCTGGAAAAACGAAGGCTTAGGGGGGATCTAATCACAATGTATAAATATATGAGGGGACAGTACAGAGACCTTTCCAAAGATCTATTTACACCTAGGCCTGCGACTGGAACACGGGGGCATCCGCTACGTCTTGAGGAAAGAAGGTTTAATCATAATCACAGACGAGGATTCTTTACTGTACGAGCAGTGAGACTATGGAATTCTCTGCCGCATGATGTTGTAATGAGTGATTCACTACTAACATTTAAGCAGAGCCTGGATGCCTTTCTTGAAAAATTTAATATAACCAGTTATGTATATTAGATTTTATGACAGGGTATTGATCCAGGGAACTAGTCTGATTGCCGGATGTGGAGTCAGGAAGGAAATTTTTTTCCCCATTGGAACTTGTTTGCAACATTGGGGTTTTTTGCCTTCCTCTGGATCAACATGTTAGGCTACGGGTTGAACTAGATGGACTTAGAGTCTCCCTTCAACCTTAAAACTATGATACTATGATACTATGAACTTAAAAAACTGCCAGACTCGGGAAGACCTAACATTTGTACAGGCACCTTGTGTCGTGTTGTTGTTCCGGGGAACGGTTGCCTGACTTCTGCCTGGAGCCACCACCCTGCTTCTTACTGCCTGTTGGGATGCTACGCCTCCCTCCCCCTGTGCACTGCTGTCCTCGCTCTGCATATCCTCCTGCCAGGTTGGGTCAGTTACTGGATCATCCACCACGTCGTCTTCCTCTTCCGCACCCTGCTCCTCCTCCTGACTTCCGGACAATTGTGTCTCATCATCGTCCACCCCTTGTTGAGACACGTTGCCAACTTCGTGAGAACGTGGCTGCTCAAATATTTGGCCATCTGTACATACGATCTCCTCATGACCCACTTCAACATGAGCTGGCGAGAGGCCAGAATGTGCGAATGGAAACGTGAACAGCTCTTCCGAGTGTCCAAGTGTGGGATCATTAATGTCCGAGGACGTGTACTCAGCCTTGTGGTAGGAAGGAGGATCAGGTTCTGAAATGTGCGGTGCAGTATCACGGCTACTGACACTTGACCGTGTGGAAGACAGAGTGTTTGTGGTGGTGCCAATCTGACTGGAAGCATTATCCGCTATCCAACTAACAACCTGTTGACACTGGTCTTGGTTCAAGAGCGGTGTACTGCTGCGGTCCCCAAGAATTTGGGACAGGACGTGCGAGCGACTAGATGTGGCCCTTTGTTGTGGCAAAATTAGAGCTTGCCCACGACCTCGGCCTCTGCCGGCACCACCATCACGTCCACTTCCTTGTTCCTTGCCAACGCCCTTGCGCATTTTGCAATGCTGTGCTGACGTGTATTCACTAGACTTGGGCGTTATATCAAAGTTTGTGCAAATTGTGCACCTGTACGCTGCCACCGACAGGCACACACGTGCGGTTTTTAAATGCAAGCACAGACGCACTAAGAACCTAACAGGTTTTAGGAGCAAAAATTAATGATGAGAACTCTGACACTATCAGCCACTGCTGACTGACGTGTATTATACACTACACTTGTGCGTTATATAATAGTTTGGTAAAAACGCACACAAGTGCACCTGTACGCTGCCACCGACAGGCACACACGTGCGGTTTTTAAATGCAAGCACGGACGCACTAAGAACCTAACAGGTTTTAGGAGCAAAAATTAATGACGAGAACTCTGACACTATCAGCCACTGCTGACTGACGTGTATTATACACTACACTTGTGCGTTATATAATAGTTTGGTAAAAACGCACACAAGTGCACCTGTACGCTGCCACCGACAGGCACACACGTGCGGTTTTTAAATGCAAGCACGGACGCACTAAGAACCTAACACAGGTTTTAGGAGCAAAAATTAATGACGAGAACTCTGACACTATCAGCCACTGCTGACTGACGTGTATTATACACTACACTTGTGCGTTATATAATAGTTTGGTAAAAACGCACACAAGTGCACCTGTACGCTGCCACCGACAGGCACACACGTGCGGTTTTTAAATGCAAGCACGGACGCACTAAGAACCTAACACAGGTTTTAGGAGCAAAAATTAATGACGAGAACTCTGACACTATCAGCCACTGCTGACTGACGTGTATTATACACTACACTTGTGCGTTATATAATAGTTTGGTAAAAACGCACACAAGTGCACCTGTACGCTGCCACCGACAGGCACACACGTGCGGTTTTTAAATGCAAGCACGGACGCACTAAGAACCTAACACAGGTTTTAGGAGCAAAAATTAATGACGAGAACTCTGACACTATCAGCCACTGCTGACTGACGTGTATTATACACTACACTTGTGCGTTATATAATAGTTTGGTAAAAACGCACACAAGTGCACCTGTACGCTGCCACCGACAGGCACACACGTGCGGTTTTTAAATGCAAGCACGGACGCACTAAGAACCTAACAGGTTTTAGGAGCGACAATTGCTGAGAAGTCTGACACTATCAGGACTGTTTTAGACTGTGTACACCAGCCCCAGATATGATGAAGGCTGGTATACGGTCACCACTAGGAATGGCTATATACCCTGCCTGCCTGCCTGCCTGTATACTGCTACAATAGTCCTGACAAGGACTCTTTTGGTCACTAGCCTGTATTCCAACCTGGCTATACCCTGCCTGTATACAGCAACAATAGTCCTGAGAAGGACTCTGCTACTGTACTCCGACCTGGCTATACCCTGCCTGCCTGTATACAACTAGAATAGTCCTGAGAAGGACTTTTGGTCACACTGTTTGCAGCCCTGCTACGGAAATAGCTATAAAGGGCCGCAAACCTTTCCCTGAAGCAGCGACCCTCTCCCTGCACTGACTGTCTGGATAGCTGTGAGCAGAGCACAGCGCGCCCGCCGGTATAAAGGCTCGGTCACGCTGTGCAGGCCGGCCAATCACTGCAATTCCACAACTAACAGGGCTGTGGCATTGCAGTGGTCTGCCAGCCAATCCCTGCATGAGGGCTGGCTCTCAAAAGAGCGCCAACATGCAGGGATGAAGACCACGAGTACAGCACGAGTATCGCGAGATTACTCGGTCCCCGTCGAGTAGACCGAGTACAGTGATACTCGTGCGAGTACCGAGTAGTAACAAGCATGCTCGCTCATCACTATTTATTAGTAAAATGGCTTACACTCCCCTTTTTTCCACTTTTTTCTTCACTACTTTTATAAAGAAATTTTTCCTTTCTTTATTCTTAATGCAATTTTATATAGCAACACCACCATTTTTTGCCACGAACATAATTTTTCTTGTCCGTCATCCCGTTCACCCTTACAGGGTTGTGGACAGATGCACTTGTCACTACACTTCTAAGACTCAATACAGGGTCTGGAGCTCAATGCTCCCTTTTTGTTTTTTTTTTCTTCTTTTTTTTCTTTTTTTCATTTTGTCCTTCTTCTTCTTCTTTTTCTGATTTTTGTCTCAAAAAGCTGATGAAATTTGAAACACTATACCCCAGTGATTTTATAAATGTTTCTCAATATATCACTTGAGAACTTTTATGGCCGGTATTGTAACAGTTGACCATCCCGGCAGTATTTGAAATACAGCAGTCAGTCCTCTGACGTAGCTCCATATGTGTATATATAGAGGTTCTTCCTCCTTTGATTGCATACTGTTCTTTTTTTGCCCTGATGAAGGAGACAGTGATCTCTGAAACACATTGACCGGAAAAAAGAATAAAGAGATGAAATAATTAACATCAGTTTCCTTTGGTGACAGCGCGGCACGCACCCGATTTTCCTCCTATACGTTATTGCTCTTCTACTAGGGGCTGCGGCTGTCGCCATTTGTAACGTGCATTTAGGGGTTGTGACTGGCACAACCTTAATAGGTGAGTGCAACTACTATTAATTATTTGTTACCTTACCAGGTAAGACCCTAATTTGTGCGTCTGCTCCAGAGTTATTTCCCTGATTATTAATATCTGACAGGCAGTGATTGATCCTGCATTCTCACCTTCCTCTCTGTTGCACATTCTTATTGTTCCTATATGCTCTCTATTTCCATCAGACTTTTTTTGTCCTTCGGTGGGGCTCTAACATATGTGCACCATTTATTATTTATTTTTATGGATTCCTTTCTTTTTTCATGCTAGCGTTCATTATGCAGTAGTCATTCATGATATATCTTATATTTGTGAATCCATTAGGGCTCTATATGTCTGGTGCATCACATTGGGTCTTTTCAGTGCACAATAGGCACCTTTTTCTGTTATGCTCTGCTGCCACCTTATGGACATCCTATCAGTGATGCCAGAAAAAAATGGACATGTCTCCGTGCAGCAATCACGGACACGCGGGTACGCCGCACGGAGACACGTGCAGTGAAAAATCACTGATGTGTGAGCAGACCCATTCATTATAATGGATCTGCGTATCTCAGTGATTCTGTTATGTTTAAAAAAAAGCACAAACGTACCAGAATCACTGACGTGTGAAACAGGCCTTATAGTGTTTTGATTTATGTATGTATTATACAACTTCTGTGGATCTTGTATGAGTGACTTTTCTTCATTTTATTGGATTGTTTTAAAATATTGAAATAAAGTCACGCTTCCTATGCATCCTTTTGTATTCTGATTGGCTACTATAATACAGTTTTTAGGCACTGAGATCGATACCAGAGGCATGGTCTTCCGCTTACCAGAGGATAAGCTCAAAAGGCTAAGGGACATAATAGAAGGGTTTAGTGCTGTTAAGAAGGTGGCATTAAGATAAATGAAATATATCTTCTCGGTCTTCTCGTTTTCTTGCTGAGTTGTGCCAATGGACAGAGTTTTTTCTAGACATTTGCTATTGGAAACTCAGGGAACCAAAGCTCCTGGATAGAGTTGAGCGCGGTTCGTGGTTCGTGGTTCTCCAGTTCTAGGCTCGAGTGATTTTGGGGCATGTTCTAGATCGAACTAGAACTCGAGCTTTTTGCAAAAGCTCGATAGTTCTAGAAACGTTCGAGAACGGTTCTAGCAGCCAAAAAACAGCTAAATCATAGCTTGGTTTCTGCTGTAATAGTGTAAGTCACTCTGTGAATCAAACTATTATCACATTTCAGTGTATAGTGTGCGTGAACAGCGCCTTCAGATCACTGCTGTTTCTATAATGGCGATCGCCATTTTTTTTTTTTTTTTCTTGTCTTCCTTCCCTAAGTGCGCGCGTCTTGTGGGGCGGGCCAGCATGTCAGCCAATCACAGACACACACACAGCTAAGTTGACTTTGAGCCAGAGAAGCAACGGCATGTGTGATAGGATCTGCATGTCACATGTCCCTGCATTATAAAACCGGACATTTTCTTCACGGACGCCATTATCTGCCTTCTGCGTCTTTGGTGTCAGACATCACTGTCGCAGCTCCGTCCTCCTGAGTCCTATAGCCGATACAGCTGTATGCGCTGCATACACAGCGTTAGACAGCATAGGGAGAGCACTTTATAGCAGTCCTTTTAAGGACTCAAACCGGCAGGGTCAGAGAGCCATAGGTGACAGGTCCTGCAAACAGCAACAGCATCTGTGTAGCCAAGGTCAGGGATTTCCTCCCTGCATTTCACCATTAGGAGGGAATAGAAAGGCAGGCTTCCATTCCTCTACCCAGAGCACCACAATCCTGCCACTGTACCCTCCTGTCCTCTGCACACTCCAACTCATTATAACTAAGCCATTATACTAGCAAACACTCAGTGTACCTAGTGGCATCCTATCTGTGGCTATTGGACTTTGCTATAGTCCCACTAGTGCAAAGACATTTGCAGAGCACGTCTGCCTGCATTGCACACTCCAACTTTTTTAAACTAAGCAATTTTACTAGCAAACACTCAGTGTACCTAGTGGCATCCTATACGTGGCTATTGGACTTTGCTATAGTCCCACTAGTGCCAAGACATTTGCAGAGCGCATCTGCCTGCGTTGCACACTCCAACTAATTTTAACTTAGCCATTATACTAGCAAACACTCAGTGTACCTAGTGGCATCCTATACGTGGCTATTGGACTTTGCTATAGTCCCACTAGTGCCAAGACATTTGCAGAGCGCATCTGCCTGCGTTGCACACTCCAACTAATTATAAGTAAGCCATTATACTAGCAAACACTCAGTGTACCTAGTGGCATCCTATCTGTGGCTATTGGACTTTGCTATAGTCCCACTAGTGCAAAGACATTTGCAGAGCACGTCTGCCTGCATTGCACACTCCAACTTTTTTAAACTAAGCAATTTTACTAGCAAACACTCAGTGTACCTAGTGGCATCCTATACGTGGCTATTGGACTTTGCTATAGTCCCACTAGTGCCAAGACATTTGCAGAGCGCATCTGCCTGCGTTGCACACTCCAACTAATTATAAGTAAGCCATTATACTAGCAAACACTCAGTGTACCTAGTGGCATCCTATCTGTGGCTATTGGACTTTGCTATAGTCCCACTAGTGCCAAGACATTTGCAGAGCGCATCTGCCTGCGTTGCACACTCCAACTAATTATAAGTAAGCCATTATACTAGCAAACACTCAGTGTACCTAGTGGCATCCTATACGTGGCTATTGGACCTTGCTATAGTCCCACTAGTGCCAAGACATTTGCAGAGCGCATCTGCCTGCGTTGCACACTCCAACTAATTATAAGTAAGCCATTATACTAGCAAACACTCAGTGTACCTAGTGGCATCCTATACGTGGCTATTGGACCTTGCTATAGTCCCACTAGTGCCAAGACATTTGCAGAGCGCATCTGCCTGCGTTGCACACTCCAACTAATTATAAGTAAGCCATTATTATAATTATTATTATTATTTATTATTATAGCGCCATTTATTCCATGGCGCTTTACAAGTGAAAGGGTATACGTACAACAATCATTAACAGTACATAACAGACTGGTACAGGAGGAGAGAGGACCCTGCCCGCGAGGGCTTACAGTCTACAGGGAATGGGTGATGGTACAATAGGTGAGGACAGAGCTGGTTGCGCAGTGGTCTACTGGACTGAGGGCTGTTGTAGGTTATAGGCTTGTTGGAAGAGGTGGGTCTTGAGGTTCCTCTTGAAGCTTTCCACGGTAGGGGAGAGTCTGATGTGCTGAGGTAGAGCATTCCAAAGTATGGGGGATGCACGGGAGAAATCTTGTACGCGATTGTGGGAAGAGGAGATAAGGGAGGAGCAGAGAAGGAGATCTTGTGAGGATCTGAGGTTGCGTGCAGGTAGGTACCGGGAGACTAGGTCACAGATGTAGGGAGGAGACAGGTTGTGCATGGCTTTGTATGTCATGGTTAGTGTTTTGAACTGGAGTCGTTGGGTGATGGGAAGCCAGTGAAGGGATTGGCAGAGTGGCGAGGCTGGGGAGTAGCGAGGGGAGAGGTGGATTAAGCGGGCCGCAGAGTTTAGGATAGATTGGAGGGGTGCAAGAGTGTTGGAAGGGAGGCCAGAGAGCAGGAGGTTGCAGTAGTCGAGGCGGGAGATGATGAGGGCATGCACTAATGTTTTTGCTGATTCTTGGTTAAGGAAAGCACGGATCCGGGAGATGTTTTTGAGTTGTAATCGGCATGAGGTGAAGAGGGCTTGGATGTGTGGCTTGAAGGATAGAGCAGAGTCGAGGGTCACTCCAAGGCAACGAGCTTGTGAGACTGGGGAGAGTAAGCAACCATCGAGTTTGATGGAAAGGCTTGTTGGAGGAGATGAGTGAGGAGGAGGAAAGACAATGAATTCTGTTTTGTCCATGTTAAGTTTTAGGAATCGCACAGAGAAGAAGGATGAAATAGCAGACAGACATTGTGGGATTCTGGTTAGTAGAGAGGTAATGTCAGGTCCATTATACTAGCAAACACTCAGTGTACCTAGTGGCATCCTATCTGTGGCTATTGGACTTTGCTATAGTCCCACTAGTGCCAAGACATTTGCAGAGCGCATCTGCCTGCGTTGCACACTCCAACTAATTATAAGTAAGCCATTATACTAGCAAACACTCAGTGTACCTAGTGGCATCCTATACGTGGCTATTGGACCTTGCTATAGTCCCACTAGTGCCAAGACATTTGCAGAGCGCATCTGCCTGCGTTGCACACTCCAACTAATTATAAGTAAGCCATTATACTAGCAAACACTCAGTGTACCTAGTGGCATCCTATACGTGGCTATTGGACTTTGCTATAGTCCCACTAGTGCAAAGACATTTGCAGAGCACGTCTGCCTGCATTGCACACTCCAACTTTTTTAAACTAAGCAATTTTACTAGCAAACACTCAGTGTACCTAGTGGCATCCTATACGTGGCTATTGGACTTTGCTATAGTCCCACTAGTGCCAAGACATTTGCAGAGCGCATCTGCCTGCGTTGCACACTCCAACTAATTTTAACTTAACCATTATACTAGAAAACACTCAGTGTACCTAGTGGCATCCTATACGTGGCTATTGGACTTTGCTATAGTCCCACTAGTGCCAAGACATTTGCAGAGCGCATCTGCCTGCGTTGCACACTCCAACTAATTATAAGTAAGCCATTATACTAGCAAACACTCAGTGTACCTAGTGGCATCCTATACGTGGCTATTGGACCTTGCTATAGTCCCACTAGTGCCAAGACATTTGCAGAGCGCATCTGCCTGCGTTGCACACTCCAACTAATTATAAGTAAGCCATTATACTAGCAAACACTCAGTGTACCTAGTGGCATCCTATACGTGGCTATTGGACCTTGCTATAGTCCCACTAGTGCCAAGACATTTGCAGAGCGCATCTGCCTGCGTTGCACACTCCAACTAATTATAAGTAAGCCATTATACTAGCAAACACTCAGTGTACCTAGTGGCATCCTATACGTGGCTATTGGACCTTGCTATAGTCCCACTAGTGCCAAGACATTTGCAGAGCGCATCTGCCTGCGTTGCACACTCCAACTAATTATAAGTAAGCCATTATTATAATTATTATTATTATTTATTATTATAGCGCCATTTATTCCATGGCGCTTTACAAGTGAAAGGGTATACGTACAACAATCATTAACAGTACATAACAGACTGGTACAGGAGGAGAGAGGACCCTGCCCGCGAGGGCTTACAGTCTACAGGGAATGGGTGATGGTACAATAGGTGAGGACAGAGCTGGTTGCGCAGTGGTCTACTGGACTGAGGGCTGTTGTAGGTTATAGGCTTGTTGGAAGAGGTGGGTCTTGAGGTTCCTCTTGAAGCTTTCCACGGTAGGGGAGAGTCTGATGTGCTGAGGTAGAGCATTCCAAAGTATGGGGGATGCACGGGAGAAATCTTGTACGCGATTGTGGGAAGAGGAGATAAGGGAGGAGCAGAGAAGGAGATCTTGTGAGGATCTGAGGTTGCGTGCAGGTAGGTACCGGGAGACTAGGTCACAGATGTAGGGAGGAGACAGGTTGTGCATGGCTTTGTATGTCATGGTTAGTGTTTTGAACTGGAGTCGTTGGGTGATGGGAAGCCAGTGAAGGGATTGGCAGAGTGGCGAGGCTGGGGAGTAGCGAGGGGAGAGGTGGATTAAGCGGGCCGCAGAGTTTAGGATAGATTGGAGGGGTGCAAGAGTGTTGGAAGGGAGGCCAGAGAGCAGGAGGTTGCAGTAGTCGAGGCGGGAGATGATGAGGGCATGCACTAATGTTTTTGCTGATTCTTGGTTAAGGAAAGCACGGATCCGGGAGATGTTTTTGAGTTGTAATCGGCATGAGGTGAAGAGGGCTTGGATGTGTGGCTTGAAGGATAGAGCAGAGTCGAGGGTCACTCCAAGGCAACGAGCTTGTGAGACTGGGGAGAGTAAGCAACCATCGAGTTTGATGGAAAGGCTTGTTGGAGGAGATGAGTGAGGAGGAGGAAAGACAATGAATTCTGTTTTGTCCATGTTAAGTTTTAGGAATCGCACAGAGAAGAAGGATGAAATAGCAGACAGACATTGTGGGATTCTGGTTAGTAGAGAGGTAATGTCAGGTCCATTATACTAGCAAACACTCAGTGTACCTAGTGGCATCCTATCTGTGGCTATTGGACTTTGCTATAGTCCCACTAGTGCCAAGACATTTGCAGAGCGCATCTGCCTGCGTTGCACACTCCAACTAATTATAAGTAAGCCATTATACTAGCAAACACTCAGTGTACCTAGTGGCATCCTATACGTGGCTATTGGACCTTGCTATAGTCCCACTAGTGCCAAGACATTTGCAGAGCGCATCTGCCTGCGTTGCACACTCCAACTAATTATAAGTAAGCCATTATTATTATTATTATTATTATTTATTATTATAGCGCCATTTATTCCATGGCGCTTTAAAAGTGAAAGGGTATACGTACAACAATCATTAACAGTACATAACAGACTGGTACAGGAGGAGAGAGGACCCTGCCCGCGAGGGCTTACAGTCTACAGGGAATGGGTGATGGTACAATAGGTGAGGACAGAGCTGGTTGCGCAGTGGTCTACTGGACTGAGGGCTGTTGTAGGTTATAGGCTTGTTGGAAGAGGTGGGTCTTGAGGTTCCTCTTGAAGCTTTCCACGGTAGGGGAGAGTCTGATGTGCTGAGGTAGAGCATTCCAAAGTATGGGGGATGCACGGGAGAAATCTTGTACGCGATTGTGGGAAGAGGAGATAAGGGAGGAGCAGAGAAGGAGATCTTGTGAGGATCTGAGGTTGCGTGCAGGTAGGTACCGGGAGACTAGGTCACAGATGTAGGGAGGAGACAGGTTGTGCATGGCTTTGTATGTCATGGTTAGTGTTTTGAACTGGAGTCGTTGGGTGATGGGAAGCCAGTGAAGGGATGGGCAGAGTGGCGAGGCTGGGGAGTAGCGAGGGGAGAGGTGGATTAAGCGGGCCGCAGAGTTTAGGATAGATTGGAGGGGTGCAAGAGTGTTGGAAGGGAGGCCAGAGAGCAGGAGGTTGCAGTAGTCGAGGCGGGAGATGATGAGGGCATGCACTAATGTTTTTGCTGATTCTTGGTTAAGGAAAGCACGGATCCGGGAGATGTTTTTGAGTTGTAATCGGCATGAGGTGAAGAGGGCTTGGATGTGTGGCTTGAAGGATAGAGCAGAGTCGAGGGTCACTCCAAGGCAACGAGCTTGTGAGACTGGGGAGAGTAAGCAACCATCGAGTTTGATGGAAAGGCTTGTTGGAGGAGATGAGTGAGGAGGAGGAAAGACAATGAATTCTGTTTTGTCCATGTTAAGTTTTAGGAATCGCACAGAGAAGAAGGATGAAATAGCAGACAGACATTGTGGGATTCTGGTTAGTAGAGAGGTAATGTCAGGTCCATTATACTAGCAAACACTCAGTGTACCTAGTGGCATCCTATCTGTGGCTATTGGACTTTGCTATAGTCCCACTAGTGCCAAGACATTTGCAGAGCGCATCTGCCTGCGTTGCACACTCCAACTAATTATAAGTAAGCCATTATACTAGCAAACACTCAGTGTACCTAGTGGCATCCTATACGTGGCTATTGGACCTTGCTATAGTCCCACTAGTGCCAAGACATTTGCAGAGCGCATCTGCCTGCGTTGCACACTCCAACTAATTATAAGTAAGCCATTATACTAGCAAACACTCAGTGTACCTAGTGGCATCCTATACGTGGCTATTGGACTTTGCTATAGTCCCACTAGTGCAAAGACATTTGCAGAGCACGTCTGCCTGCATTGCACACTCCAACTTTTTTAAACTAAGCAATTTTACTAGCAAACACTCAGTGTACCTAGTGGCATCCTATACGTGGCTATTGGACTTTGCTATAGTCCCACTAGTGCCAAGACATTTGCAGAGCGCATCTGCCTGCGTTGCACACTCCAACTAATTTTAACTTAACCATTATACTAGAAAACACTCAGTGTACCTAGTGGCATCCTATACGTGGCTATTGGACTTTGCTATAGTCCCACTAGTGCCAAGACATTTGCAGAGCGCATCTGCCTGCGTTTCACACTCCAACTAATTATAAGTAAGCCATTATACTAGCAAACACTCAGTGTACCTAGTGGCATCCTATACGTGGCTATTGGACCTTGCTATAGTCCCACTAGTGCCAAGACATTTGCAGAGCGCATCTGCCTGCGTTGCACACTCCAACTAATTATAAGTAAGCCATTATACTAGCAAACACTCAGTGTACCTAGTGGCATCCTATACGTGGCTATTGGACTTTGCTATAGTCCCACTAGTGCCAAGACATTTGCAGAGCGCATCTGCCTGCGTTGCACACTCCAACTAATTATAAGTAAGCCATTATACTAGCAAACACTCAGTGTACCTAGTGGCATCCTATACGTGGCTATTGGACCTTGCTATAGTCCCACTAGTGCCAAGACATTTGCAGAGCGCATCTGCCTGCGTTGCACACTCCAACTAATTATAAGTAAGCCATTATACTAGCAAACACTCAGTGTACCTAGTGGCATCCTATCTGTGGCTATTGGACTTTGCTATAGTCCCACTAGTGCCAAGACATTTGCAGAGCGCATCTGCCTGCGTTGCACACTCCAACTAATTATAAGTAAGCCATTATACTAGCAAACACTCAGTGTACCTAGTGGCATCCTATACGTGGCTATTGGACTTTGCTATAGTCCCACTAGTGCCAAGACATTTGCAGAGCGCATCTGCCTGCGTTGCACACTCCAACTAATTATAAGTAAGCCATTATACTAGCAAACACTCAGTGTACCTAGTGGCATCCTATACGTGGCTATTGGACTTTGCTATAGTCCCACTAGTGCCAAGACATTTGCAGAGCGCATCTGCCTGCGTTGCACACTCCAACTAATTTTAACTTAGCCATTATACTAGCAAACACTCAGTGTACCTAGTGGCATCCTATACGTGGCTATTGGACTTTGCTATAGTCCCACTAGTGCCAAGACATTTGCAGAGCGCATCTGCCTGCGTTGCACACTCCAACTAATTATAAGTAAGCCATTATACTAGCAAACACTCAGTGTACCTAGTGGCATCCTATACGTGGCTATTGGACTTTGCTATAGTCCCACTAGTGCAAAGACATTTGCAGAGCACGTCTGCCTGCATTGCACACTCCAACTTTTTTAAACTAAGCAATTTTACTAGCAAACACTCAGTGTACCTAGTGGCATCCTATACGTGGCTATTGGACTTTGCTATAGTCCCACTAGTGCCAAGACATTTGCAGAGCGCATCTGCCTGCGTTGCACACTCCAACTAATTTTAACTTAACCATTATACTAGCAAACACTCAGTGTACCTAATGGCATCCTATACGTGGCTATTGGACTTTGCTATAGTCCCACTAGTGCCAAGACATTTGCAGAGCGCATCTGCCTGCGTTGCACACTCCAACTAATTATAAGTAAGCCATTATACTAGCAAACACTCAGTGTACCTAGTGGCATCCTATACGTGGCTATTGGACCTTGCTATAGTCCCACTAGTGCCAAGACATTTGCAGAGCGCATCTGCCTGCGTTGCACACTCCAACTAATTATAAGTAAGCCATTATACTAGCAAACACTCAGTGTACCTAGTGGCATCCTATACGTGGCTATTGGACTTTGCTATAGTCCCACTAGTGCCAAGACATTTGCAGAGCGCATCTGCCTGCGTTGCACACTCCAACTAATTATAAGTAAGCCATTATACTAGCAAACACTCAGTGTACCTAGTGGCATCCTATACGTGGCTATTGGACCTTGCTATAGTCCCACTAGTGCCAAGACATTTGCAGAGCGCATCTGCCTGCGTTGCACACTCCAACTAATTATAAGTAAGCCATTATACTAGCAAACACTCAGTGTACCTAGTGGCATCCTATCTGTGGCTATTGGACTTTGCTATAGTCCCACTAGTGCCAAGACATTTGCAGAGAGCATCTGCCTGCGTTGCACACTCCAACTAATTATAAGTAAGCCATTATACTAGCAAACACTCAGTGTACCTAGTGGCATCCTATACGTGGCTATTGGACTTTGCTATAGTCCCACTAGTGCCAAGACATTTGCAGAGCGCATCTGCCTGCGTTGCACACTCCAACTAATTATAAGTAAGCCATTATACTAGCAAACACTCAGTGTACCTAGTGGCATCCTATACGTGGCTATTGGACTTTGCTATAGTCCCACTAGTGCCAAGACATTTGCAGAGCGCATCTGCCTGCGTTGCACACTCCAACTAATTTTAACTTAGCCATTATACTAGCAAACACTCAGTGTACCTAGTGGCATCCTATACGTGGCTATTGGACTTTGCTATAGTCCCACTAGTGCCAAGACATTTGCAGAGCGCATCTGCCTGCGTTGCACACTCCAACTAATTATAAGTAAGCCATTATACTAGCAAACACTCAGTGTACCTAGTGGCATCCTATACGTGGCTATTGGACTTTGCTATAGTCCCACTAGTGCCAAGACATTTGCAGAGCGCATCTGCCTGCGTTGCACACTCCAACTAATTTTAACTTAGCCATTATACTAGCAAACACTCAGTGTACCTAGTGGCATCCTATACGTGGCTATTGGACTTTGCTATAGTCCCACTAGTGCAAAGACATTTGCAGAGCACGTCTGCCTGCATTGCACAGTCCAACTTTTTTAAACTAAGCAATTTTACTAGCAAACACTCAGTGTACCTAGTGGCATCCTATACGTGGCTATTGGACTTTGCTATAGTCCCACTAGTGCCAAGACATTTGCAGAGCGCATCTGCCTGCGTTGCACACTCCAACTAATTATAAGTAAGCCATTATACTAGCAAACACTCAGTGTACCTAGTGGCATCCTATACGTGGCTATTGGACCTTGCTATAGTCCCACTAGTGCCAAGACATTTGCAGAGCGCATCTGCCTGCGTTGCACACTCCAACTAATTATAAGTAAGCCATTATACTAGCAAACACTCAGTGTACCTAGTGGCATCCTATACGTGGCTATTGGACTTTGCTATAGTCCCACTAGTGCCAAGACATTTGCAGAGCGCATCTGCCTGCGTTGCACACTCCAACTAATTTTAACTTAGCCATTATACTAGCAAACACTCAGTGTACCTAGTGGCATCCTATACGTGGCTATTGGACTTTGCTATAGTCCCACTAGTGCCAAGACATTTGCAGAGCGCATCTGCCTGCGTTGCACACTCCAACTAATTATAAGTAAGCCATTATACTAGCAAACACTCAGTGTACCTAGTGGCATCCTATACGTGGCTATTGGACTTTGCTATAGTCCCACTAGTGCCAAGACATTTGCAGAGCGCATCTGCCTGCGTTGCACACTCCAACTAATTTTAACTTAGCCATTATACTAGCAAACACTCAGTGTACCTAGTGGCATCCTATACGTGGCTATTGGACTTTGCTATAGTCCCACTAGTGCCAAGACATTTGCAGAGCGCATCTGCCTGCGTTGCACACTCCAACTAATTATAAGTAAGCCATTATACTAGCAAACACTCAGTGTACCTAGTGGCATCCTATACGTGGCTATTGGACTTTGCTATAGTCCCACTAGTGCAAAGACATTTGCAGAGCACGTCTGCCTGCATTGCACACTCCAACTTTTTTAAACTAAGCAATTTTACTAGCAAACACTCAGTGTACCTAGTGGCATCCTATACGTGGCTATTGGACTTTGCTATAGTCCCACTAGTGCCAAGACATTTGCAGAGCGCATCTGCCTGCGTTGCACACTCCAACTAATTTTAACTTAACCATTATACTAGCAAACACTCAGTGTACCTAATGGCATCCTATACGTGGCTATTGGACTTTGCTATAGTCCCACTAGTGCCAAGACATTTGCAGAGCGCATCTGCCTGCGTTGCACACTCCAACTAATTATAAGTAAGCCATTATACTAGCAAACACTCAGTGTACCTAGTGGCATCCTATACGTGGCTATTGGACCTTGCTATAGTCCCACTAGTGCCAAGACATTTGCAGAGCGCATCTGCCTGCGTTGCACACTCCAACTAATTATAAGTAAGCCATTATACTAGCAAACACTCAGTGTACCTAGTGGCATCCTATACGTGGCTATTGGACTTTGCTATAGTCCCACTAGTGCCAAGACATTTGCAGAGCGCATCTGCCTGCGTTGCACACTCCAACTAATTATAAGTAAGCCATTATACTAGCAAACACTCAGTGTACCTAGTGGCATCCTATACGTGGCTATTGGACCTTGCTATAGTCCCACTAGTGCCAAGACATTTGCAGAGCGCATCTGCCTGCGTTGCACACTCCAACTAATTATAAGTAAGCCATTATACTAGCAAACACTCAGTGTACCTAGTGGCATCCTATCTGTGGCTATTGGACTTTGCTATAGTCCCACTAGTGCCAAGACATTTGCAGAGAGCATCTGCCTGCGTTGCACACTCCAACTAATTATAAGTAAGCCATTATACTAGCAAACACTCAGTGTACCTAGTGGCATCCTATACGTGGCTATTGGACTTTGCTATAGTCCCACTAGTGCCAAGACATTTGCAGAGCGCATCTGCCTGCGTTGCACACTCCAACTAATTATAAGTAAGCCATTATACTAGCAAACACTCAGTGTACCTAGTGGCATCCTATACGTGGCTATTGGACTTTGCTATAGTCCCACTAGTGCCAAGACATTTGCAGAGCGCATCTGCCTGCGTTGCACACTCCAACTAATTTTAACTTAGCCATTATACTAGCAAACACTCAGTGTACCTAGTGGCATCCTATACGTGGCTATTGGACTTTGCTATAGTCCCACTAGTGCCAAGACATTTGCAGAGCGCATCTGCCTGCGTTGCACACTCCAACTAATTATAAGTAAGCCATTATACTAGCAAACACTCAGTGTACCTAGTGGCATCCTATACGTGGCTATTGGACTTTGCTATAGTCCCACTAGTGCCAAGACATTTGCAGAGCGCATCTGCCTGCGTTGCACACTCCAACTAATTTTAACTTAGCCATTATACTAGCAAACACTCAGTGTACCTAGTGGCATCCTATACGTGGCTATTGGACTTTGCTATAGTCCCACTAGTGCAAAGACATTTGCAGAGCACGTCTGCCTGCATTGCACAGTCCAACTTTTTTAAACTAAGCAATTTTACTAGCAAACACTCAGTGTACCTAGTGGCATCCTATACGTGGCTATTGGACTTTGCTATAGTCCCACTAGTGCCAAGACATTTGCAGAGCGCATCTGCCTGCGTTGCACACTCCAACTAATTATAAGTAAGCCATTATACTAGCAAACACTCAGTGTACCTAGTGGCATCCTATACGTGGCTATTGGACCTTGCTATAGTCCCACTAGTGCCAAGACATTTGCAGAGCGCATCTGCCTGCGTTGCACACTCCAACTAATTATAAGTAAGCCATTATACTAGCAAACACTCAGTGTACCTAGTGGCATCCTATACGTGGCTATTGGACTTTGCTATAGTCCCACTAGTGCCAAGACATTTGCAGAGCGCATCTGCCTGCGTTGCACACTCCAACTAATTATAAGTAAGCCATTATACTAGCAAACACTCAGTGTACCTAGTGGCATCCTATTCGTGGCTATTGGACCTTGCTATAGTCCCACTAGTGCCAAGACATTTGCAGAGCGCATCTGCCTGCGTTGCACACTCCAACTAATTATAAGTAAGCCATTATACTAGCAAACACTCAGTGTACCTAGTGGCATCCTATCTGTGGCTATTGGACTTTGCTATAGTCCCACTAGTGCCAAGACATTTGCAGAGCGCATCTGCCTGCGTTGCACACTCCAACTAATTATAAGTAAGCCATTATACTAGCAAACACTCAGTGTACCTAGTGGCATCCTATACGTGGCTATTGGACTTTGCTATAGTCCCACTAGTGCCAAGACATTTGCAGAGCGCATCTGCCTGCGTTGCACACTCCAACTAATTATAAGTAAGCCATTATACTAGCAAACACTCAGTGTACCTAGTGGCATCCTATACGTGGCTATTGGACTTTGCTATAGTCCCACTAGTGCCAAGACATTTGCAGAGCGCATCTGCCTGCGTTGCACACTCCAACTAATTTTAACTTAGCCATTATACTAGCAAACACTCAGTGTACCTAGTGGCATCCTATACGTGGCTATTGGACTTTGCTATAGTCCCACTAGTGCCAAGACATTTGCAGAGCGCATCTGCCTGCGTTGCACACTCCAACTAATTATAAGTAAGCCATTATACTAACAAACACTCAGTGTACCTAGTGGCATCCTATACGTGGCTATTGGACTTTGCTATAGTCCCACTAGTGCCAAGACATTTGCAGAGCGCATCTGCCTGCGTTGCACACTCCAACTAATTTTAACTTAGCCATTATACTAGCAAACACTCAGTGTACCTAGTGGCATCCTATACGTGGCTATTGGACTTTGCTATAGTCCCACTAGTGCAAAGACATTTGCAGAGCACGTCTGCCTGCATTGCACACTCCAACTTTTTTAAACTAAGCAATTTTACTAGCAAACACTCAGTGTACCTAGTGGCATCCTATACGTGGCTATTGGACTTTGCTATAGTCCCACTAGTGCCAAGACATTTGCAGAGCGCATCTGCCTGCGTTGCACACTCCAACTAATTATAAGTAAGCCATTATACTAGCAAACACTCAGTGTACCTAGTGGCATCCTATCTGTGGCTATTGGACTTTGCTATAGTCCCACTAGTGCCAAGACATTTGCAGAGCGCATCTGCCTGCGTTGCACACTCCAACTAATTATAAATAAGCCATTATACTAGCAAACACTCAGTGTACCTAGTGGCATCCTATACGTGGCTATTGGACCTTGCTATAGTCCCACTAGTGCCAAGACATTTGCAGAGCGCATCTGCCTGCGTTGCACACTCCAACTAATTATAAGTAAGCCATTATACTAGCAAACACTCAGTGTACCTAGTGGCATCCTATACGTGGCTATTGGACCTTGCTATAGTCCCACTAGTGCCAAGACATTTGCAGAGCGCATCTGCCTGCGTTGCACACTCCAACTAATTATAAGTAAGCCATTATTATTATTATTATTATTATTTATTATTATAGCGCCATTTATTCCATGGCGCTTTACAAGTGAAAGGGTATACGTACAACAATCATTAACAGTACATAACAGACTGGTACAGGAGGAGAGAGGACCCTGCCCGCGAGGGCTTACAGTCTACAGGGAATGGGTGATGGTACAATAGGTGAGGACAGAGCTGGTTGCGCAGTGGTCTACTGGACTGAGGGCTGTTGTAGGTTATAGGCTTGTTGGAAGAGGTGGGTCTTGAGGTTCCTCTTGAAGCTTTCCACGGTAGGGGAGAGTCTGATGTGCTGAGGTAGAGCATTCCAAAGTATGGGGGATGCACGGGAGAAATCTTGTACGCGATTGTGGGAAGAGGAGATAAGGGAGGAGCAGAGAAGGAGATCTTGTGAGGATCTGAGGTTGCGTGCAGGTAGGTACCGGGAGACTAGGTCACAGATGTAGGGAGGAGACAGGTTGTGCATGGCTTTGTATGTCATAGTTAGTGTTTTGAACTGGAGTCGTTGGGTGATGGGAAGCCAGTGAAGGGATTGGCAGAGTGGCGAGGCTGGGGAGTAGCGAGGGGAGAGGTGGATTAAGCGGGCCGCAGAGTTTAGGATAGATTGGAGGGGTGCAAGAGTGTTGGAAGGGAGGCCAGAGAGCAGGAGGTTGCAGTAGTCGAGGCGGGAGATGATGAGGGCATGCACTAATGTTTTTGCTGATTCTTGGTTAAGGAAAGCACGGATCCGGGAGATGTTTTTGAGTTGTATTCGGCATGAGGTGAAGAGGGCTTGGATGTGTGGCTTGAAGAATAGAGCAGAGTCGAGGGTCACTCCAAGGCAACGAGCTTGTGAGACTGGGGAGAGTAAGCAACCATCGAGTTTGATGGAAAGGCTTGTTGGAGGAGATGAGTGAGGAGGAGGAAAGACAATGAATTCTGTTTTGTCCATGTTAAGTTTTAGGAATCGCACAGAGAAGAAGGATGAAATAGCAGACAGACATTGTGGGATTCTGGTTAGTAGAGAGGTAATGTCAGGTCCATTATACTAGCAAACACTCAGTGTACCTAGTGGCATCCTATCTGTAGCTATTGGACTTTGCTATAGTCCCACTAGTGCCAAGACATTTGCAGAGCGCATCTGCCTGCGTTGCACACTCCAACTAATTATAAGTAAGCCATTATACTAGCAAACACTCAGTGTACCTAGTGGCATCCTATACGTGGCTATTGGACCTTGCTATAGTCCCACTAGTGCCAAGACATTTGCAGAGCGCATCTGCCTGCGTTGCACACTCCAACTAATTATAAGTAAGCCATTATACTAGCAAACACTCAGTGTACCTAGTGGCATCCTATACGTGGCTATTGGACTTTGCTATAGTCCCACTAGTGCCAAGACATTTGCAGAGCGCATCTGCCTGCGTTGCACACTCCAACTAATTATAAGTAAGCCATTATACTAGCAAACACTCAGTGTACCTAGTGGCATCCTATACGTGGCTATTGGACTTTGCTATAGTCCCACTAGTGCCAAGACATTTGCAGAGCGCATCTGCCTGCGTTGCACACTCCAACTAATTTTAACTTAGCCATTATACTAGCAAACACTCAGTGTACCTAGTGGCATCCTATACGTGGCTATTGGACTTTGCTATAGTCCCACTAGTGCCAAGACATTTGCAGAGCGCATCTGCCTGCGTTGCACACTCCAACTAATTATAAGTAAGCCATTATACTAGCAAACACTCAGTGTACCTAGTGGCATCCTATACGTGGCTATTGGACTTTGCTATAGTCCCACTAGTGCCAAGACATTTGCAGAGCGCATCTGCCTGCGTTGCACACTCCAACTAATTTTAACTTAGCCATTATACTAGCAAACACTCAGTGTACCTAGTGGCATCCTATACGTGGCTATTGGACTTTGCTATAGTCCCACTAGTGCAAAGACATTTGCAGAGCACGTCTGCCTGCATTGCACACTCCAACTTTTTTAAACTAAGCAATTTTACTAGCAAACACTCAGTGTACCTAGTGGCATCCTATACGTGGCTATTGGACTTTGCTATAGTCCCACTAGTGCCAAGACATTTGCAGAGCGCATCTGCCTGCGTTGCACACTCCAACTAATTATAAGTAAGCCATTATACTAGCAAACACTCAGTGTACCTAGTGGCATCCTATCTGTGGCTATTGGACTTTGCTATAGTCCCACTAGTGCCAAGACATTTGCAGAGCGCATCTGCCTGCGTTGCACACTCCAACTAATTATAAGTAAGCCATTATACTAGCAAACACTCAGTGTACCTAGTGGCATCCTATACGTGGCTATTGGACCTTGCTATAGTCCCACTAGTGCCAAGACATTTGCAGAGCGCATCTGCCTGCGTTGCACACTCCAACTAATTATAAGTAAGCCATTATACTAGCAAACACTCAGTGTACCTAGTGGCATCCTATACGTGGCTATTGGACCTTGCTATAGTCCCACTAGTGCCAAGACATTTGCAGAGCGCATCTGCCTGCGTTGCACACTCCAACTAATTATAAGTAAGCCATTATTATTATTATTATTATTATTTATTATTATAGCGCCATTTATTCCATGGCGCTTTACAAGTGAAAGGGTATACGTACAACAATCATTAACAGTACATAACAGACTGGTACAGGAGGAGAGAGGACCCTGCCCGCGAGGGCTTACAGTCTACAGGGAATGGGTGATGGTACAATAGGTGAGGACAGAGCTGGTTGCGCAGTGGTCTACTGGACTGAGGGCTGTTGTAGGTTATAGGCTTGTTGGAAGAGGTGGGTCTTGAGGTTCCTCTTGAAGCTTTCCACGGTAGGGGAGAGTCTGATGTGCTGAGGTAGAGCATTCCAAAGTATGGGGGATGCACGGGAGAAATCTTGTACGCGATTGTGGGAAGAGGAGATAAGGGAGGAGCAGAGAAGGAGATCTTGTGAGGATCTGAGGTTGCGTGCAGGTAGGTACCGGGAGACTAGGTCACAGATGTAGGGAGGAGACAGGTTGTGCATGGCTTTGTATGTCATAGTTAGTGTTTTGAACTGGAGTCGTTGGGTGATGGGAAGCCAGTGAAGGGATTGGCAGAGTGGCGAGGCTGGGGAGTAGCGAGGGGAGAGGTGGTTTAAGCGGGCCGCAGAGTTTAGGATAGATTGGAGGGGTGCAAGAGTGTTGGAAGGGAGGCCAGAGAGCAGGAGGTTGCAGTAGTCGAGGCGGGAGATGATGAGGGCATGCACTAATGTTTTTGCTGATTCTTGGTTAAGGAAAGCACGGATCCGGGAGATGTTTTTGAGTTGTAATCGGCATGAGGTGAAGAGGGCTTGGATGTGTGGCTTGAAGGATAGAGCAGAGTCGAGGGTCACTCCAAGGCAACGAGCTTGTGAGACTGGGGAGAGTAAGCAACCATCGAGTTTGATGGAAAGGCTTGTTGGAGGAGATGAGTGAGGAGGAGGAAAGACAATGAATTCTGTTTTGTCCATGTTAAGTTTTAGGAATCGCACAGAGAAGAAGGATGAAATAGCAGACAGACATTGTGGGATTCTGGTTAGTAGAGAGGTAATGTCAGGTCCATTATACTAGCAAACACTCAGTGTACCTAGTGGCATCCTATCTGTAGCTATTGGACTTTGCTATAGTCCCACTAGTGCCAAGACATTTGCAGAGCGCATCTGCCTGCGTTGCACACTCCAACTAATTATAAGTAAGCCATTATACTAGCAAACACTCAGTGTACCTAGTGGCATCCTATACGTGGCTATTGGACCTTGCTATAGTCCCACTAGTGCCAAGACATTTGCAGAGCGCATCTGCCTGCGTTGCACACTCCAACTAATTATAAGTAAGCCATTATACTAGCAAACACTCAGTGTACCTAGTGGCATCCTATACGTGGCTATTGGACTTTGCTATAGTCCCACTAGTAAAAAGACATTTGCAGAGCACGTCTGCCTGCATTGCACACTCCAACTTTTTTAAACTAAGCAATTATACTAGCAAACACTCAGTGTACCTAGTGGCATCCTATACGTGGCTATTGGACTTTGCTATAGTCCCACTAGTGCCAAGACATTTGCAGAGCGCATCTGCCTGCGTTGCACACTCCAACTAATTATAAGTAAGCCATTATACTAGCAAACACTCAGTGTACCTAGTGGCATCCTATACGTGGCTATTGGACCTTGCTATAGTCCCACTAGTGCCAAGACATTTGCAGAGCGCATCTGCCTGCGTTGCACACTCCAACTAATTATAAGTAAGCCATTATACTAGCAAACACTCAGTGTACCTAGTGGCATCCTATACGTGGCTATTGGACTTTGCTATAGTCCCACTAGTGCCAAGACATTTGCAGAGCGCATCTGCCTGCGTTGCACACTCCAACTAATTATAAGTAAGCCATTATACTAGCAAACACTCAGTGTACCTAGTGGCATCCTATACGTGGCTATTGGACCTTGCTATAGTCCTACTAGTGCCAAGACATTTGCAGAGCGCATCTGCCTGCGTTGCACACTCCAACTAATTATAAGTAAGCCATTATACTAGCAAACACTCAGTGTACCTAGTGGCATCCTATCTGTGGCTATTGGACTTTGCTATAGTCCCACTAGTGCCAAGACATTTGCAGAGCGCATCTGCCTGCGTTGCACACTCCAACTAATTATAAGTAAGCCATTATACTAGCAAACACTCAGTGTACCTAGTGGCATCCTATACGTGGCTATTGGACTTTGCTATAGTCCCACTAGTGCCAAGACATTTGCAGAGCGCATCTGCCTGCGTTGCACACTCCAACTAATTATAAGTAAGCCATTATACTAGCAAACACTCAGTGTACCTAGTGGCATCCTATACGTGGCTATTGGACTTTGCTATAGTCCCACTAGTGCCAAGACATTTGCAGAGCGCATCTGCCTGCGTTGCACACTCCAACTAATTTTAACTTAGCCATTATACTAGCAAACACTCAGTGTACCTAGTGGCATCCTATACGTGGCTATTGGACTTTGCTATAGTCCCACTAGTGCCAAGACATTTGCAGAGCGCATCTGCCTGCGTTGCACACTCCAACTAATTATAAGTAAGCCATTATACTAGCAAACACTCAGTGTACCTAGTGGCATCCTATACGTGGCTATTGGACTTTGCTATAGTCCCACTAGTGCCAAGACATTTGCAGAGCGCATCTGCCTGCGTTGCACACTCCAACTAATTTTAACTTAGCCATTATACTAGCAAACACTCAGTGTACCTAGTGGCATCCTATACGTGGCTATTGGACTTTGCTATAGTCCCACTAGTGCCAAGACATTTGCAGAGCGCATCTGCCTGCGTTGCACACTCCAACTCATTATAACTAAGTTGCATTGTCAGGGATATTTATTCTTTATTATTCTGCTGTTAATAAAGCTAGACCACCACTGCAATCTTCACCACCTCTCAATTTTTACTACCACATTTTCAGTCCACAATCTTGTCGCAATCAACATGAGTGGCAAAATGACAGATGCTGGTGGAAAGGGGAAGAGGCGTGGTGGAAAAGGCAAAAAAGGTTTTGTCTGTGGGGAAAGTGCAGCAGCACTGAATACACGTTCAGAGACAACGCTGGCAGCTGGACACGACAAAATCTCCAAGGCGTAACTGGAGAGCTCTGGCCATTTTTCTAGGTTTGAAGCCCAAAAGGAGCAAGGCTCCAGTTGCACAGTCATGGCATCGATGTTCATTTGGAGATACTCCTGTATCATCCTCTCCAGCCGTTGAGTATGTGTCAGACTTGTTGTCTCTGGTGGCCTTGCAAAAGAGGGTCTAAAAAAATTATGAAAAGATTCCATAAAATTGCTGTTACCGGCACCAGATACGGTCCTACTGGTACGGGTAGACTGTTGAAGATGACGAGACCGTCCCATGTTTGTCAAGTTACAACTGGGAGATTCCCTCCCTGCACCTGCACGGTTGTTTGGTGGAAAAGCCGAGCTAAGATCGAGTAACAGCTTCTGCTGATACTCCTGCATACGTGCGTCCCTTTCTATGGCTGGAATTATGTCACAAAATTTGGACTTGTACCGGGGATCTAATAGTGTGGCAATCCAGTAGTCATCATCACTTCTAATTTTGACAATACGACTGTCATGTTGGAGGTAGTGCAACAAAAAGGCACTCATGTGTCTTGCGCAGCCATGCGGACCAAGTCCACGCTGTGTTTGTAACTGAATAGGATAACTGAAGTGAGCACTAATATATATATTATGAGTGCAAGCCAAAAATTACATACTATATACGAATAAGGCTGCACATCAAACTTAGATAATAGTATAATGCCTCAAGCATATGGACAAATATTGGAATATACAATGAAAAATGCTACTTGCTAATTTGAACATGTGAATAATGAATTGCATACCTGCCATGAATATTAGGAAAAAGGAGATATTTAGCAATCGCATTGATCAATGTAACTGAGCCCCAAGGCCTCGTCAAGGCATATCTCTATATTGGGGTCCCTAGCTCTGTGACCCTAACTGTGTGTCATCTCATTGCAATTAAAAACTGCTATGGGTGGAGAGGGGTAACTAAGGACTTTCTTATATAGGAGATGGAAAAAACATGGCCGAAAGGGGCGGAGCTGTGTTCACATTCAGAAAAAAAACTACATATAACTGAATAGGATAACTGAAGTGAGCACTAATATATATATTATGAGTGCAAGCCAAAAATTACATACTATATACGAATAAGGCTGCACATCAAACTTAGATAATAGTATAATGCCTCAAGCATATGGACAAATATTGGAATATACAATGAAAAATGCTACTTGCTAATTTGAACATGTGAATAATGAATTGCATACCTGCCATGAATATTAGGAAAAAGGAGATATTTAGCAATCGCATTGATCAATGTAACTGAGCCCCAAGGCCTCGTCAAGGCATATCTCTATATTGGGGTCCCTAGCTCTGTGACCCTAACTGTGTGTCATCTCATTGCAATTAAAAACTGCTATGGGTGGAGAGGGGTAACTAAGGACTTTCTTATATAGGAGATGGAAAAAACATGGCCGAAAGGGGCGGAGCTGTGTTCACATTCAGAAAAAAAACTACATATAACTGAATAGGATAACTGAAGTGAGCACTAATATATATATTAGTCTCCTTTTTCCTAATATTCATGGCAGGTATGCAATTCATTATTCACATGTTCAAATTAGCAAGTAGCATTTTTCATTGTATATTCCAATATTTGTCCATATGCTTGAGGCATTATACTATTATCTAAGTTTGATGTGCAGCCTTATTCGTATATAGTATGTAATTTTTGGCTTGCACTCATAATATATATATTAGTGCTCACTTCAGTTATCCTATTCAGTTATATGTAGTTTTTTTTCTGAATGTGAACACAGCTCCGCCCCTTTCGGCCATGTTTTTTCCATCTCCTATATAAGAAAGTCCTTAGTTACCCCTCTCCACCCATAGCAGTTTTTAATTGCAATGAGATGACACACAGTTAGGGTCACAGAGCTAGGGACCCCAATATAGAGATATGCCTTGACGAGGCCTTGGGGCTCAGTTACATTGATCAATGCGATTGCTAAATATCTCCTTTTTCCTAATATTCATGGCAGGTATGCAATTCATTATTCACATGTTCAAATTAGCAAGTAGCATTTTTCATTGTATATTCCAATATTTGTCCATATGCTTGAGGCATTATACTATTATCTAAGTTTGATGTGCAGCCTTATTCGTATATAGTATGTAATTTTTGGCTTGCACTCATAATATATATATTAGTGCTCACTTCAGTTATCCTATTCAGTTATATGTAGTTTTTTTTCTGAATGTGAACACAGCTCCGCCCCTTTCGGCCATGTTTTTTCCATCTCCTATATAAGAAAGTCCTTAGTTACCCCTCTCCACCCATAGCAGTTTTTAATTGCAATGAGATGACACACAGTTAGGGTCACAGAGCTAGGGACCCCAATATAGAGATATGCCTTGACGAGGCCTTGGGGCTCAGTTACATTGATCAATGCGATTGCTAAATATCTCCTTTTTCCTAATATTCATGGCAGGTATGCAATTCATTATTCACATGTTCAAATTAGCAAGTAGCATTTTTCATTGTATATTCCAATATTTGTCCATATGCTTGAGGCATTATACTATTATCTAAGTTTGATGTGCAGCCTTATTCGTATATAGTATGTAATTTTTGGCTTGCACTCATAATATATATATTAGTGCTCACTTCAGTTATCCTATTCAGTTATATGTAGTTTTTTTTCTGAATGTGAACACAGCTCCGCCCCTTTCGGCCATGTTTTTTCCATCTCCTATATAAGAAAGTCCTTAGTTACCCCTCTCCACCCATAGCAGTTTTTAATTGCAATGAGATGACACACAGTTAGGGTCACAGAGCTAGGGACCCCAATATAGAGATATGCCTTGACGAGGCCTTGGGGCTCAGTTACATTGATCAATGCGATTGCTAAATATCTCCTTTTTCCTAATATTCATGGCAGGTATGCAATTCATTATTCACATGTTCAAATTAGCAAGTAGCATTTTTCATTGTATATTCCAATATTTGTGCATATGCTTGAGGCATTATACTATTATCTAAGTTTGATGTGCAGCCTTATTCGTATATAGTATGTAATTTTTGGCTTGCACTCATAATATATATATTAGTGCTCACTTCAGTTATCCTATTCAGTTATATGTAGTTTTTTTTCTGAATGTGAACACAGCTCCGCCCCTTTCGGCCATGTTTTTTCCATCTCCTATATAAGAAAGTCCTTAGTTACCCCTCTCCACCCATAGCAGTTTTTAATTGCAATGAGATGACACACAGTTAGGGTCACAGAGCTAGGGACCCCAATATAGAGATATGCCTTGACGAGGCCTTGGGGCTCAGTTACATTGATCAATGCGATTGCTAAATATCTCCTTTTTCCTAATATTCATGGCAGGTATGCAATTCATTATTCACATGTTCAAATTAGCAAGTAGCATTTTTCATTGTATATTCCAATATTTGTCCATATGCTTGAGGCATTATACTATTATCTAAGTTTGATGTGCAGCCTTATTCGTATATAGTATGTAATTTTTGGCTTGCACTCATAATATATATATTAGTGCTCACTTCAGTTATCCTATTCAGTTATATGTAGTTTTTTTTCTGAATGTGAACACAGCTCCGCCCCTTTCGGCCATGTTTTTTCCATCTCCTATATAAGAAAGTCCTTAGTTACCCCTCTCCACCCATAGCAGTTTTTAATTGCAATGAGATGACACACAGTTAGGGTCACAGAGCTAGGGACCCCAATATAGAGATATGCCTTGACGAGGCCTTGGGGCTCAGTTACATTGATCAATGCGATTGCTAAATATCTCCTTTTTCCTAATATTCATGGCAGGTATGCAATTCATTATTCACATGTTCAAATTAGCAAGTAGCATTTTTCATTGTATATTCCAATATTTGTCCATATGCTTGAGGCATTATACTATTATCTAAGTTTGATGTGCAGCCTTATTCGTATATAACACGCTGTGTTTGTGGCATAGAGGTGCTACCCGTTCTTTCTTCCTCTGACATCTCCCCCCAACCTCTTTCAACTGAAATTTGACCAAGGTCTCCCTCATCCGCTGAGTCTTCCATGTCCATGGACAGTTCGTCCTCCATTTCTTCATGTTCTCCTGCACCTTGCTCAACATTTCGCCTGCTACTATGCGCCCTTGTCGATCCCTGTTCCCCATGGTCCCATGCCTGCTGCGTTGGTGATGATGAACGTCTGGACCTTGGTGATGTTGTTGTCCCTTGCGCATATGAATCCTCCTGTAGTTCCTCCCCTTCATGTTGTCCCACCCCCTGACTCCGAATAGTGTTTAGCGTGTGCTCCAGCATGTAAATGACTGGAATCGTCATGCTGATAATGGCATTGTCAGAGCTAAACATATTCGTCGCCATGTCGAAACTGTGCAGAAGGGTGCATAGGTCCTTGATCTGAGACCACTCCATCAGGGTGATCTGCCCCACCTCTGCATCTCGTTGGCCCAGGCTATACGTCATGACGTATTGCACCAGGGCTCTGCGGTGCTGCCACAGTCGCTGTAACATGTGGAGAGTTGAATTCCAGCGTGTCGCCACATCGCATTTCAGGCGATGAACCGGCAGGCCGAAAGACTTCTGGAGCGATGCAAGTCGCTCTGCTGCGGCTCTTGAACGGCGGAAGTGAGCTGACAGTTTTCGTGCCCTGTTCAGAAGGCCATCTAGGCCGGGATAGTGTGTTAAAAATTGCTGGACGACAAGGTTCAACACGTGAGCCATACAAGGTACGTGTGTCACAATGCCCAGGCGAAGTGCCGCACCCAGGTTTGCAGCATTGTCGCACACGGCCTTACCAGGCTGCAGGTTGAGTGGAGACAACCATTTATTAAACTCGGACCGCAGAGCTGACCACAACTCCTCAGCTGTGTGACTCTTATTCCCAAGACATGTCAAGCTAAAGACCGCCTGATGCCGTTACGCTCTGCTGCCAGCATAGTAATGAGGCGTGCGTGATTCCTTCTGCGCAGTGAGAACGCTGGTGGCCTGACCAGGCAGGCTTGGGGCGGAGGTGGAGGACCCAGATGAGGTGGAGGATGCAGAAGCTGTGGCGGAACTTGGACAGACAGAGGATTGACACACAAGTCGTGGGGACGGCAAGACTTGTGCAGCAGACCCTTCACCATCTATCACCATAGTTACCCAGTGCCCAGTCAGCGACATGTAACGTCCCTGTCCATGCTTACTGGTCCAAGTATCGGTGGTGAAATGCACCCGTTCACACACAGAGTTTCTCAAGGAAGCGGTGATGTTGTGTGCGACATGCTGGTGTAGCACGGGCACACCTTTCTTAGAGAAGTAGTGGCGACTAGGCATCTGGTACTGGGGCACAGCGACAGACATAAGGTCTCTAAAATCCTGTGTGTCCACTAGGCGGAAAGGCAGCATTTCGGTAGCCAACAGCTTACAGAGGGATAGAGTCAACCTCTTAGCTTTGTCATGGGTCGGAGGAAGTGGCCTTTTATTTGACCACATCTGAGGGACAGAGATCTGGCTGCTGTGTGTAGACGGTGTTGAGTAGGGTGTCCCTGGAAAAATGCAGGTTTGTGAGGAAAGTGCAGGCGGAGACATGATGTTGCCTTCATCCAACGTTGGTGCTATCGATGTCTGAGAGAGCTGTACACACTCACTTGTTTCCCCTTCCAAACCAACTGACGACCTTACAAGCAAACTGCCTGTTGCGGTTACAGTGGTGGAAGTTTGGCGTGGAAAAACAGGTGTGACAGCTGTCCCCACAGTCCTAGAAGATGAAGAGCGCGCGGATGCACTGGAAGGGGCGGGCGGTGGATGGTTCGCTCTTGCAGCATTGCAGCACAGTGAGCTTCCCACCGGGACCTATGATATTTATTCATGTGACGATTCATGGAAGAAGTTGTCAAACTGCTGAGGTTTTGACCTCTACTAAGAGAATCATGACAAATTTTACATATCACATGATTTGGGCGATCTTTTTCTATGTCAAAAAAGGACCAGGCTAGGCAAGGCTTAGAGGCCATGCGACCTGTTGATCCACCCCGAATAATGCTCATAGGCAGAGTGGTGGCTGAGGATGCAGTTGTAGACGTGCTACCAGTGCTCCGACTCTGTCCAGGAAGGCGCAAGGTAACTTCGTCGTCGGTTGCATCCTCCTCCACCGCCTCTGTTGACCTCCTCGAGTGCCTGACTGGGGGTTGACAGTAGGTGGGATCTAGAACTTCATCATCAATTGTTGTGTTTGCACTCCCCTCCCCCTCAGACCGAGCCTCTTCTTGCCCTGACCGAATATTTAAGTTGTCATCCCAATCGGGTATCTGCGTCTCATCTTCATCAGTATGTTCCTCATTGTCTATAACCACAGGTGTTACAGTTTGTGACAAAGGGTCAACATTATGCTCAGAAACTTGGTCCTCACGGCCTGAATCAGAGTCACAAAGGTTCTGGGCATCACTGCAGACCATTTCCTGTTCTGTACTCACTGTAGCTTGGGAGCAGACCTCTGATTCCCAGGCTATAGTGTGACTGAACAGCTCTGCAGACTCAGCCATCTCAGTTCCACCATACTGTGCAGGGCTGATGGAGACTTCAGAGCTGGGAGAAATCAAGTGTGATTGGGATGACAACTCAGAGGACTGGTGTTTTTTGGATGCGGTACTTGAAGTGGCTGAGAGGGCACTTGTTGGACCACTTGAGATCCATTCAAGCATTTTCCTTTTTTGCCCATCATCTACCTTTCTTCCTGTTGTTCGTGTCCGTAAAAAAGGGAGCACATCGGATTGTCCACGGTAAGTAGTAGACATCTTACTTTTGCTGGTAGATGGTCTATCTTCAGCAGATGATAATGGAGCTTTGCCACTTTCCCCACAGACAAAACCTTTTTTGCCTTTTCCACCACGCCTCTTCCCCTTTCCACCAGCATCTGTCATTTTGCCACTCATGTTGATTGCGACAAGATTGTGGACTGAAAATGTGGTAGTAAAAATTGAGAGGTGGTGAAGATTGCAGTGGTGGTCTAGCTTTATTAACAGCAGAATAATAAAGAATAAATATCCCTGACAATGCAACTTAGTTATAATGAGTTGGAGTGTGCAACGCAGGCAGATGCGCTCTGCAAATGTCTTGGCACTAGTGGGACTATAGCAAAGTCCAATAGCCACGTATAGGATGCCACTAGGTACACTGAGTGTTTGCTAGTATAATGGCTAAGTTAAAATTAGTTGGAGTGTGCAACGCAGGCAGATGCGCTCTGCAAATGTCTTGGCACTAGTGGGACTATAGCAAAGTCCAATAGCCACGTATAGGATGCCACTAGGTACACTGAGTGTTTGCTAGTATAATGGCTTACTTATAATTAGTTGGAGTGTGCAACGCAGGCAGATGCGCTCTGCAAATGTCTTGGCACTAGTGGGACTATAGCAAAGTCCAATAGCCACGTATAGGATGCCACTAGGTACACTGAGTGTTTGCTAGTATAATGGCTAAGTTAAAATTAGTTGGAGTGTGCAACGCAGGCAGATGCGCTCTGCAAATGTCTTGGCACTAGTGGGACTATAGCAAAGTCCAATAGCCACGTATAGGATGCCACTAGGTACACTGAGTGTTTGCTAGTATAATGGCTTACTTATAATTAGTTGGAGTGTGCAACGCAGGCAGATGCGCTCTGCAAATGTCTTGGCACTAGTGGGACTATAGCAAAGTCCAATAGCCACGTATAGGATGCCACTAGGTACACTGAGTGTTTGCTAGTATAATGGCTTACTTATAATTAGTTGGAGTGTGCAACGCAGGCAGATGCGCTCTGCAAATGTCTTGGCACTAGTGGGACTATAGCAAAGTCCAATAGCCACGTATAGGATGCCACTAGGTACACTGAGTATTTGCTAGTATAATGGCTTACTTATAATTAGTTGGAGTGTGCAACGCAGGCAGATGCGCTCTGCAAATGTCTTGGCACTAGTGGGACTATAGCAAGGTCCAATAGCCACGTATAGGATGCCACTAGGTACACTGAGTGTTTGCTAGTATAATGGCTTACTTATAATTAGTTGGAGTGTGCAACGCAGGCAGATGCGCTCTGCAAATGTCTTGGCACTAGTGGGACTATAGCAAAGTCCAATAGCCACGTATAGGATGCCACTAGGTACACTGAGTGTTTGCTAGTATAATGGCTTACTTATAATTAGTTGGAGTGTGCAACGCAGGCAGATGCGCTCTGCAAATGTCTTGGCACTAGTGGGACTATAGCAAGGTCCAATAGCCACGTATAGGATGCCACTAGGTACACTGAGTGTTTGCTAGTATAATGGCTTACTTATAATTAGTTGGAGTGTGCAACGCAGGCAGATGCGCTCTGCAAATGTCTTGGCACTAGTGGGACTATAGCAAAGTCCAATAGCCACGTATAGGATGCCACTAGGTACACTGAGTGTTTGCTAGTATAATGGCTAAGTTAAAATTAGTTGGAGTGTGCAACGCAGGCAGATGCGCTCTGCAAATGTCTTGGCACTAGTGGGACTATAGCAAAGTCCAATAGCCACGTATAGGATGCCACTAGGTACACTGAGTGTTTGCTAGTAAAATTGCTTAGTTTAAAAAAGTTGGAGTGTGCAATGCAGGCAGACGTGCTCTGCAAATGTCTTTGCACTAGTGGGACTATAGCAAGGTCCAATAGCCACGAATAGGATGCCACTAGGTACACTGAGTGTTTGCTAGTATAATGGCTTACTTATAATTAGTTGGAGTGTGCAACGCAGGCAGATGCGCTCTGCAAATGTCTTGGCACTAGTGGGACTATAGCAAGGTCCAATAGCCACGAATAGGATGCCACTAGGTACACTGAGTGTTTGCTAGTATATATGGCAAAATTATAGATGGAAAGGGAGAAGGGGAGGGGGGGAGAGAGGAGGCTGTAATTGACTACAAGGGTATGAGTTATGAGTGATCATAGGGATAGTGTTACATAAGTGGAAATACCTATGGAGGACCGGATGTGTAAGCGCATACCTTATACAAACCTATAGAGTGCTGATGGGTGAGAGTGTGATGTTAGATATAAGACATCCTATAGTGAATAGTGAGCCGTAATCAAGTGCAACAGGGATATTTCACGTGACTATGGGAACATGGAAGGTAAAGAAAGGGGAGAAAAAACTGTTAGACAAGGTAATCAGACATAATGTAACCAGTTGATCAGACATGACAAACATGACAAATAAAAAACAAGGAAGAATGGAACTCCATACATAGTGGAACCATATATAGTGTGAACACGAAAAAGAACCGGGCGTTAGAAAAAATGTGCACGGCCCAATGAATCAAGTCGGTTCTTCATATTCATGGTTTAAGCCCTTGGGTTCCAACGTGCCCAGAGTATATATCCAGAAAGATTCCCTTTCTTTGAGCTTCCTAATTCTATTGCCTCCTCTGCGTATGGCTGGGACATGTTCGATGACTTGGAATCTTAATTGGGCCACTGTGTGATTATGCGTCACAAAATGGTGTGGGACTGGTAATAGAATCTGCTTACAATGTATTGTTGACTTGTGCTTAGCACAAAAAAAGGGAATCTTTCTGGATATGTACTCTGGACACATTAAAACCCAAGGGCTTAAACCGTGAATATGAAGTACAGACTTGATTCATTGGGCCGTGCACCATGTCACCATGTGTGCAATTGCATTGTCCAATGGCTCACAATGGTTATGCGTTTTCATTGGATGGATAATCGAAGCCATGTTTTTTTCCTTTCTCTTGGGTTTGTTGTGTGAGTAGCCTATAGGATTAAGTTAGTTACCGCAGGCAGTGGATTTAGCTTCCTGTCTTTGGTCCAGTGGTAGATTGATTGTTTGGTCTATGAGCTGTTATGGGTTTTAATCCAGGTGAATGCCCATGGGCTGCCTATAACTGTGTGAAATATGTAGTTTTACTGGGCTGGGATGAGAGAATCCATCGAAGCATGGTGTAGGGATTGTGGTTCCTGTGTGCTAAGAAGAAAGGCTAGCACCAGCCAGAAAGCCCCATTACAGCCAATAATCAACCGCTAGCCGCTGGAACTCGTTGCTCTAGATCATGTCAAACTCTCACCAAGCAGGAATAGATACATTAGCCCACCATCCCACCCAAAGAGCAACTTCTGCTGCGCAGCTGGCTTTCTAGGCAGCAGCGCTATTGTGATGTCAGCGGGGGACATTGTGACAAGCCAGTGTTCCGTCACTTCATGTTGTGCACTGTTCAAACGGAAAATACATCAACAGGCAGACTACAGAAAAGCTTACTGACAAAGGATAGAGAGGGGCTTTCTCAGAGGGCTTTTTACAGTTTGTCTATTCCCAATTAGCCGTTTAAGTATGCTTAATGAAAGTACTAATTCTTTCATAGGCCGCCCATTCTTAGTATTTGACGTTCCTTATATTGCGGTATCAGGCTTCGCAGCAGGTTGCAAAACATTCATCACCCATGACTGTCCCCAATTGGGCTCAGAAGCTAAATGTCTATCATGACCTCTCTTTTTGAAAGTCCAAGAGCAAGCAAACTCTTCCTCCAGGAGAGGGAGCCAACAGATCACTAAAGACATCATCATTGCTCAAAGAAAACACCGAAAAACAATGGAAGCTTTAATTGGAGTGGAATCTGATAGACAGCACCTGATGCCAAGTCTGCATCTTCTAACACCTGCAGTCACTGCAGCAGCTGAATCCAATGTGTCCAAAAGGGATCTATTCTATTCAATTGCAAATGATCTAGATAAGACTGAGAATAAGATACTGCACGGGACATAGCAGAGTTGGTCAAGTTGAGTGGAGATGAGTTTGCTATTTGGCACAGCTTTTGCATCAATAAAGCAAGTAAAAGGTGTGAAAGATAAAAAAAAAGGGTGAAAGTGTGAAAAGTGAATTGGCCAAATTGAGGTGCATATAAAGTTTTTGCTTTCTTTCAATTCACTAATGAGGCTCATTTGAATCAGGTGAATTGAGTTCTGCTTTTGGAAACTCGGTTAAGAAGGGGTGCACCGGTCCTGGAGGTACTGCAATACCAGGTCAATGCGTGGAGTGGACAGAGCAAGATTTTTTCCATCTCCTTGTTCTAAAAATCCATTTAATATATGGTCCCTAGAGAGGGGACGTATCAGATATTAAACTGATAAGAACAGATTTAATTTTTTTTTTTTCTGTTTATCAGTAGGACTTCAAAATAACAAAGGTGATCGCCTCCCGTTGCCTGGGAACCGTCCAGGCACAAGAGGGCTATGTGTCACCAGAAGGCGCACACACTCCCTCAAGGCCGGCAGACGTGCAATCCCAGGCACCTTCCAGTACCGACCAAGGTAGCGTCCTCCGAAACTACACTTGATCTTAGCCAAAAGGCCGAGAAGCTATAACCCGAATTGGTTACGGCCTTGAGTGGCACCCTGGCCTATACCGGACACATCTTAGGGAGAGGGAGACAAACCCACGCCTACAGAAGACATTTTGTCACCCAAGCCAAACCCTTGAAAAGGCTGTTTTGCAGAGCAAAAACAAGGAGAATGGTACTTTTTGCAGCCGCCGCCCACTGCAATGAATCTGAATAACTCCTCCTTTTGGGCACAAGCACCTCCCCTCCCCCTTGCAGTCTTTCCAATTCATGATACAAAAAGACGGACGGACAGGACAGGACAGGACCATCTGCCTGACTTTCCGTCACTGCCACCCTTTGCCATCCTTGCCCGTAGAAAGCCCTTTCATCATCCCCAAACCCTAATCTTTTCCCTTCCCTTCCCAGCTGCGTCTCACTCCCTTTCATTAGGAAGTGAGCGCAGCCTTTTCTCCGTTCTGCACATGCGCGACGTTAAACACAAATGCGCAGGCGTGCGTTCCATTAGCCTCACTGCATTCCACTCCCATACAGGAAGTGGGCACAGCTATTACTACGGTCGCACATAAAAGAACCCACGGCCACCACTGCACATAGCTGACTCCACCACAGGACACCCACTTCTACACCAACGCAGGTAAGACAGGATCGGCACCTCTATGCTCCCGTTACAATCAGGCTCAGTCACCATGTGATAACGCTCTCAACTCTTTAGTTGCAGGCTCCCCTTGCTTCACCTCCACTGGCTGTGCTGCCATTTCCTCTCCCACCTGGAAGTTATACTTTATTCCACTATTTTCCTGTTTCTCTCTTCCCCCTTTTCCCATAACCTACTTTTATCTGCATTTGTGGGGTATCTATATGCTATTTACATCATAGTTTTATTCATTAATATGGAAGGGAAGAGTGCCCATGAGAGTGTTGAACTGCGGAGAGCAAAAGATTAAGCTGCTCCGATTTGCCACCATTGATAAGCTGTTCTCAGTAGATACACATGCTATCCAAACAGCAGCATCCACCATTGCTTCAGCCCACCCATTCAGTGACAGCTCACCAAGTCAGCCAGAGGAGTGGTGTAAGGAATTACACGTAGGCACTGACTCCACACCTTCACATCACAAGAAGGGGGTCTACAGGCTAGTGCAAGAATACGAGCAAGTCTTCAGCAAACATCCGCTAGACTTTTGAAAAATAAAAGGGGTCAAACACTACATCCCCACAAGTGCACACCCACCCATCAAAGAGAGATATAAGCCAAATCTACCTGCACATTACCAGTGTACCAAGGACATGTTGAGCAACATGAAGGAGGCTGGGGTTATCCGTGACAGTTGTAGCCTCTGGGCAGCTCCGTTGGTCCTGTTAAAGAAGAAGGACAGCACCACTCCCCTGTATTGAGGAATAGCTAGCTGCATTGACAACTGCAAATTATTTTTCTACCCTTGATCTCACTAGTCACTATTGGCAAGTGTCCGTTGCTGAGGCAGACCGGAAGAAGACCGCCTTTGCCACCCCGATGGGTCTCTGCGAGTTCAAAAGCATGCCCTTCGAGCTGTGCAATTTGCCAGGAACCTTCCAGAGGCTGATGGAATGCTGCTTGGGACACCGAAACTTTGAAACGGTACTGCTATACCTTTATGATGTTATTGTTTATTCTAACGCAAACAAGATTTTAGGGTGTATAAAAAGGGAGATTAGATCCGATGATCCCAACGTATTGTTACCCCTCTATAAATCACTTGTAAGGCCACATCTGGAATATGGGGTAAAGTCCTGAGCAGGTTGATAACCATTGGTTTGAGCATGGTAGGGTGTAGTACGCATCTTCCTGCATCGGTAAAAGCTGCAGAAGTCCTTGAAGATTTCCGCTTCAAAGGCAGTGCCTTGATCTGTGAGGACTCTCTCTGAGTAGCCATGAGGTCTGCATAAGTGTGCTTGGAAGACCTTCGCTGCAGTATGGGCCATTAGATCTTTGACTTGTACCACAACCATAAATCTCGAGTAGTTGTCTACCATCGTAAGTGCATACGTGAGCTCACCTCGATATTCTGCAACAAAACTCCCTTTTTCGATTTCAGTTTCAGCAAACACTCCTCTTCCTGTAGAAAATATTTATCATTACCTAAGACAGTCATTCTAATGCATGACAATATTAAGGCAATTTAGTTAAAACTTGTTTTAACTCACCTTTAAGGGGATTGATGTATTTCATGGTCAATCCAGGTTTGTCAGTGATGGCACTGACATAATGTATGGCGTCTTTTTCGGGCGTTATCCTTTGCCTTTTCATTGTGAAAATCCAGTTGCCTATATCAAAGCAAATTCTACTACTTGTAAAGTATGCAGAAAATGAAATGTAGAACATATAACATCAACTGCTTAGGAACGCATCATAGGTTAGTACTTAAAAGGATATTGTCATGTTCTAGTCATAATGCAAGCTGGACATTTTTCATGTTACCCTGTAATCGCCGGCCTGTTCTAATGCTCACAAGCCAAGATATAGGCTCAGCTGCTAAGGCTTCCCTCTGCCTTCTGAATGAAAATTGAATATGTCTGGCTCACTGTGTATATAGCAGGTGCTCAGAAAAAATAAGAGTTAATTCAATAGAAATAGCTCTGGCACACTATAGTGATCAATAACGTAAGAAAAGAACTCTTAGAATGCTGAAAATTCTTTATTTGTGCAAAAGGATAATTCATCCAACGTTTCGAACTTGTTTTTAGGTCTTTATCAAGGATAAAGTTATCTAAGATCATAAAGGGTTACAAAACCATATAAACACGTAATTAGTACATAGTACAACATAACAGTACAATATATTGCTACTTGAGAGTACAATGGGTCAAATGACCATGATGCACATACAAAAAAATTTTCCAAAGCCATAGTGAAAACATTTGTACTGAGGAAAGAAAATTTCCACATGACCTATCTGGAGAAACATTCTGGATCAAACAACCAAAAATAGTCAAGCAGGTAAATACACACCTATATGGATAACAGGATGATATGTGTTCAATTGTATAGCGTCATTGCCATTAAGGTACAAATGGAAAACTTGCAATCCTATATAGTGAAGGAAATGAACACATATCATATCAAAGAACACAGGAACATGGGTGTGAGAAAAACCTCAATGTTTATACTTTGTTCTTTATAATGGTGTGAACATGTATATGTCTCAGTACCTTATGAACTTGAGAATTCTAGTGAGTAGATGATGAAAGCCTATTCCAGAACTGGAATCGGTAAATAATTGTAGGTGGAATCTAAATGAAAAGATGGTACAAGTGTTATCATGACACGTGGGCTATAACACAATGGACCGTGTGACAAAGAAGAAAGGAGAGAAAGAAGAGGAAGAAAATGGAACTACCTGTAACATTACGTGATAGTCACTGGTAAGTATCACTTGACAATTCAGGTGAAAAAGGATTCCTTTATTAAAGGGTTCTCAGTCGCCTCAGGATCATGAAATACTAGGGTAAATGATATGAGAATGGGTAAGAAGCACCACTAAAGGAAATATGAGATGCAGGACATATATCTATAAACCCCTGAACTACATGATAGAAATAAAAAGAAGAAAAAAGAAAAAAAAGAAGAAAGAAGAAGAACACATAGAATGCGGAAAGAGAATGGGTACAACTACCTGAGTTACTGCAGGGAGGCCCCTGGTAGGTATTGTGAGGGTTAGTGGAATTCCTTCACTGAAGGGTTCTCAGTTGCCTCAGGTTCGTGAAAAATGCTATAGACAAATAATGCCCGGAGAAAAGGGGTTCATATACAGCGAATAATGGTAATACAAGGTACATGTGTCCCATGTAATAGTATAAATATATATATATTGTACTAAGCTCTACACCAGAAATAGAAAGTAGTCCCTCTGCCTTCTGTCTAGGTGCCCTGAGTTATGTCCTGTAAACTGTCACAGTGACCTAGACACACATGTGTAGTAGGGGAATATCCCTGCTGAGATGCCAGTGCTAGAGCACTCGTTTGCTGTGGAGTTGAACGCTATGTGAGCAGTTCTTACCTTCAATGAGCAGAAGTCTCTTTTTTCAGATTTCAATATCTCTGTGGGTATCTGGCAGAAATATGGAATACTCTTTACTGCTAAGACCCTGTACACCACTCCCACTAAAGGGGGCTTTACACGCTGCGACATCGCTAATGCGGAGTCGTTGGGGTCACGGAATTTGTGACGCACATCCGGCCGCATTAGCGATGTTGCTGCGTGTGATACCGATGAGCGATTTTGCATCGTTGCAAAAACGTGCAAAATCGCTCATCGGTGACATGGGTCTCCATTCTCGATTATCGTTACTGCAGCAGTAACGATGTAGTTCGTCACTCCTGCGGTAGCACACATCGCTCCGTGTGACACCGCAGAAACTAGGAACCTCTCCTTACCTGCCTCCCAGCCGCTATGAGGAAGGAAGGAGGTGGGCGGGATGTTCCGGCCACTCATCTCCGCCCCTCCGCTGCTATTGGGCGGTCGCTCAGTGACGTCGCTGTGACGCCGCACGGACCGCCCCCTTAGAAAGGAGGCGGTTCGCCGGACACAGCGACGTCGCCGGGCAGGTAAGTATGTGTGACGGGTCTGGTCGGTGTTTGTGCGGCATGGGCAGCGATTTGCCCGTGTCGCGCAACAGATGGGGGCGGGTACCCACACTAGCGATATCGGGACCGATATCGCAGTGTGTAAAGTAGCCTTTAGTCACATGACCAAGACTGTATCTGTGTCCCTACAACACACTTGAGACAAATGTGTGTGTGAGCCTTTGTGGGGTATATATAATATATTATAGAGCTGGGAAGGATCATTCTAAGCAGTGAGCTGTTCCAGTATTTGTAGGAAAATACCCAGTAGAAGCATCAAACACAGCACCAATACCTCCCATCAGTATTACATAGTTACATAGTTACATAGTTACTTAGGTTGAAAAAAGACCTAGGTCCATCTAGTTCAACCTTCCTCCACCAGTTTTACATTTAGTCACTAAGTCATTTATAACCAACAATGTTTTGTGTACTGAGGAAATCATCCAGCCCTTTTTTAAAAGCTGTTATAGTATCTGCCATTACTACCTCTTGTGGTAGGGCATTCCACAGTCTGACCGCTCTAACTGTAAAGAACCCTTTCCTATTTAGGTGTCGGAATCGCTTTTCTTCCACTCGCAGTGAGTGCCCCCTGGTCCTTAGTATTGTTTTCGGAAGAAATAAGTCATGTGCCAGTCCTTTATATTGACCACACATGTATTTATACATATAAATGAGATCTCCTCTGAGACGTCTTTTTTCTAAGCTAAACATATCTAACTTTTTCAATCTGCCATCATATGGGAGGCCTTCCATTCCTTGTAATAGTCTAGTTGCCCGCCTTTGAACTGACTCTAACTTCTGAATGTCCTTTTTAAAATGTGGAGCCCAAAACTGGATCCCGTATTCCAGATGTGGCCTTACAAGTGATTTATAGATGGGTAACAATACGTTGGGATCACGGGATCTAATCTCTCTTTTTATACACCCTAGAATCTTGTTTGCTTTAGCAGCTGCTGCCTGACATTGAGTGCTGCTGCTCAGCTTATTTGTAATGAGAATACCCAAGTCCTTCTCCTGTTCTGTAGTCCCGAGTTTACTTCCATTTAATGTATACGCAGCTATAGGATTACTCCGTCCTAGGTGCATTACTTTACATTTATCAACATTAAATCTCATTTGCCAAGTATCTGCCCATTCTGACATCTTATCCAGATCTTTTTGTAATATTGTACTATCCAGGTCAGTTTTTAATATCCTACATAGTTTGGTGTCATCGGCAAAGACTGACACTGTACTATCAATCCCATCCACAAGGTCATTAATATAGAGAGTAAAAAGAATTGGTCCTAGCACAGATCCCTGCGGCACCCCACTGCTGACTATAGCCCATTTAGAGAATGTAGCATTTATGACTACTCTTTGTTTCCTATCTTTTAGCCAATTCCTTACCCAGTTGCATATTGTGTCCCCTAGTCCTTGCTTCTGGAGCTTTAGTATAAGGCTATTATGTGGTACAGTATCAAATGCCTTTGCAAAGTCCAAATAAATCACATCAGCTGCATTACCAATATCCAGGTTTGCACTTACCCCCTCATAGAACCCCAACAGGTTGGTTAGACACGACTTATCTTTCATGAATCCATGCTGTTTGTCAGTTATCATATTATTTTCTGCAATATATTTTTGCATGTCATCCCTTAAAATGCCCTCAAAAACTTTGCATACTACTGATGTCAGGCTTACTGGACGGTAGTTGCCTGGATCTACCCTCTTACCTTTCTTAAATATCGGTACCACATCAGCAATCCTCCAATCCTGAGGCACCAACCCTGTTACAAGTGAGTCTAAAAAGATGAGATACAGCGGTCTGTCGATTACGGAGCTCAATTCCCTCAATATTCGTGGATGAATGCCATCTGGCCCTGGGGATTTGTCAATGTTTAATTTACTCAGACGTAGGCGTACTTCATCTTGTGTTAAATTAATTATATCGGGTGGTGGACTTTGATTTTTCACTTGTTGAATGATCCCTGGTACAGTCAGTTCCTTGGTGAATACAGATGAGAAATGCCTATTTAATATCTCAGTTTTTTGTTTGTCCTCTATAACTAACTTGTTATTATATTTTAAGGGTCCGATACTATCCTTTGTTTTCCTTTTGGCATTAATGTATTTATAAAAGATTTTGGGATTTATTTTAATGTCATTGGCGATTTTTGTTTCAGTAGCTAGTTTTGCTTGTTTGATTTCTTTTTTGCATTGCCTATTGATATCTTTATACTCCTGCAATGCTATTTCTGTATTCTCAGCCTTTAAGATGTTAAACGCCCTTTGTTTTTGTTTTATTATACTTTGTACAGTCTTATTTATCCATAGTGGTTTCTTTTTATTCCTGGACATTTTATTACCAGAGGGTATAAGTTTTTTACAGGACTCTAGCAGTATATCCTTAAACTTACCCCATTTATGTTCGGTATCCCCAGTTACCATGACTCTGTCCCAATCTACACATTTAAGCTCTTCCCTTAATTTGTTGAAATCAGCTTTCCTAAAATTCCAGGTTTTAGCATTCCCCCTTTGAAATGTTCTATTGAATATTATGTCGAAGCTTACCATATTATGATCGCTGGTGCCCAAGTGCTCCCGGACCTGTAGATTTGAAATTGTATCCGGTCTATTTGACAGGACCAGATCTAGCAAATTATCTCCCCTGGTCGGTTCATCTACCATCTGAGAGAGGAAATGGTCCTGAATGGTAGATAAGAACTTACAGCTTTTAGCAGAACCAGAAGATTCTATGTCCCACTGTATGTCTGGATAGTTAAAATCCCCCATAATAAGAACCCGATTATTATTATTAGCTGCCTTTTCAATTTGTTCCAGCATTTCACCCTCTATTTGTTCAGGTATGTTAGGAGGCTTATAGCAAACTCCAATTAGCATTTTTCCATTATTCCCCTCCCCATGTACATTTACCCATACTGACTCTACATTGTTGCTGTTCCCCTCAATGTCATCATACAACACAGGTTTTAGGTTAGATTTGATAAATATACACACCCCACCACCTTTTTGGCCTTTCCTGTCCTTCCTAAATGTACTATAACCCTGTATGTTTGTCACCCAGTCATGGCTTTCATCCAGCCAGGTTTCCGTAATGCCCACCACATCATAATCCATGGTTGACATAAGAGTCTCCAATTCATTCATTTTGTTTGCAAGACTTCTTGCATTTGCCAGTAGACATTTAATCCTATTAACACCTTTATTACTCCTAGCCTCCCTACGTTCCTTGCATGTCCCATCCCCCCCTAATCCTTCATTGACCCCTACCGTCTCCCTGTCTCTATCTGCTCTATCTATCCCCTTATTTGCTCCACTACCCTCCCTCCCCCCCGATCCTAGTTTAAAAGCTCCTCCATCCGTCTGACCATTTTCTCCCCCAGCACAGCTGCACCTTCCCCATTGAGGTGCAGCCCGTCCCTACCGTAGAGCCTGTAGCCGACTGAGAAGTCGGCCCAGTTCTCCATGAACCCGAACCCTTCCTTCCTGCACCAATTTCTAAGCCACATATTTATCTCCCTAAGCTCCCGCTGTCTTTCTAGTGACGCTCGTGGCACCACAGTGCCATGTAACCCATGCCCTACACTCCCATCTACACCAATACTATACAGGCACAAACTAGTATATCTGACTAAAAGCCCCCAAAATATGAAGAACGGCCTATAGTTGAGTGTGGATATAAAATCTATGTGAGCAGAGCTAGAATAGAAATCACTGATCGCATTGAAGTCATTCTGACCATAAATCACCATGATATCAAGGTGAGGAGTTGTGTGTTACTGCTGGGAGGAAAGGGTTAACAGTGGAATATTAAGGTGCATTTCTGTGTGCAGTGTTACTAGTCAATGTAACAATTCAGTATGAGCTGCTCTTGGTGCCGGGGGAGGGAGATGCTCTCCTGAGCAAGATAGATGGGGAATGAACATGATATCTATATAGTGTAAGGCAGGGGGTCTCAAACCAGGTGATCATGTCTGATCAACTGGTTACATTATGTCTGATTACCTTGTCTAACAGTTTTTTCTCCCCTTTCTTTACCTTCCAGGTTCCCATAGTCACGTGAAATATCCCTGTTGCACTTGATTACGGCTCACTATTCACTATAGGATGTCTTATATCTAACATCACACTCTCACCCATCAGCACTCTATAGGTTTGTATAAGGTATGCGCTTACACATCCGGTCCTCCATAGGTATTTCCACTTATGTAACACTATCCCTATGATCACTCATAACTCATACCCTTGTAGTCAATTACAGCCTCCTCTCTCCCCCCTCCCCTTCTCCCTTTCCATCTATAATTTTGCCAGTACAATATTAGTTTACATTAGGCACACACTCACATATTCCTTTCCTTAGTGATTTATTGTAATTCACATTCACATACAATTCTCTATGCCTGCCCCATTACTACATTCATACCTACTTGACCCTATCCTGATACCCCTTGTCTCACCTTGTTGGTCCCTACACCTGTTATCATGTCCTTTCCTGTGTCTGTCTTGTCACACAACACATTTTAGCATATAACTTGTGCTCCTTATTACCTGTCCTGCCTATTAGAATTATGTCCATTATGTCCATGCATGGCCCAATGAATCAAGTCTGTACTTCATATTCATGGTTTAAGCCTTTGGGTTCCAATGTGCCCAGAGTATATATCCAGAAAGATTCCCTTTCTTTGAGCTTCCTAATTCTATTGCCTCCTCTGCGTATGGCTTGGACATGTCCGATGACTTGGAATCTTAATTGGATCACTGTGTGATTATGCGTCACAAAATGGTGTGGGACTGGTAATAGAATCTGCTTACAATGTATTGTTGACTTGTGTTTAGCTCAAAGAAAGAGAATCTTTCTGGATATGTACTCTGGGCACATTAGAACCCAAGGGCTTAAACCGTGAATATGAAGTAAAGACTTGATTCATTGGGCCGTGCACCATGTCACCAAGTGTCCAATTGCATTGTCCAATGGCTCACAATGGTTATGCGTTTTCATTGGATGGATAATCGAAGCCATGTTTTTTTCCTTTCTGTTGGGTTTGTTGTGTGAGTAGCCTATAGGATTAAGTTGGTTACCGCAGGCAGTGGATTTAACTTCCTGTCTTTGGTCCAGTGGTAGATGGATTGTCTGGTCTATGAGCTGTTATTGGTTTGAATGCAGGTGAATGCCCATGGGCTGCTTATGACTGTGTAAAATAGTATTGATTCATGATGGATTTCAGACTACATGTAGATATCTTCAGTCTTTCTATCCACATCATTTAAATGAACATTATCCATGCAGCTTGAAATTCATCCAATAAGAGAAGCAACCTTGTACAACCAATCTGATAAGGGCACAGTATATCCTAAGGGAAGGTTATGGCTATAAAAGGGGACTTCTTGGAGTCACCAGGTTGTTGATGGATGTTGCATGATCTAGTCTAAGCTCTTAGGAGCTGGCTAGGGGATCAGAACCAGGATGCCTTGTGGACTCGGTCTAGGGACTTTGGCTTCAACTAGAGGATCACTTGGCTACATGGCTTCAATCTAGGGGCTCCAATTCCGATTGGAGATCATAACCGCAATCTAGGGATTTCGACTCCGGCTGCCAGGATTATACCATATCATCATACCAGAGACTACTTAAGGAAGAAACCCAGGTTGGACAATTTTGTCACCTGGCTACAGACTTTGCAGACCTCAGCCAGCTTCCTAAATCTGGCGCTATTCTATTGTCGGTGGGTGCCCGACAAATTACACAGCTATGTAAAATTTTGGTTTATGAAACTTCAAATCCAGTGACTGATTATTATGTTTTCTAATGTCCTGATTTAAAAAAAAAAAAAATATTTTTTTTTAACCATCAAATATTGATTTTGTACAATCCATGTGTGAAGTTACATACAAGTGACATGAACAAGAAAAATACTTATTGTAACCAAAAATATTCACAATTTTATATATAAAATACATTTATTTATTGTACAGTCATTCTGCAACTTTATTAGAAATTTATTCTTGCACTTTTTCCTTTTCTCTAGATCCCCCTTTTCTCTTATAGAAGGCCTGTGGATCTTCTCTGTGAAGCATCCGGCAATCATGTTCACGTTTCATTTACTTTGGTATCGTCGTTCCATCTCCTTGATATTCCGATGAAAACCTTCTTGTTCTTCCCACCAGCACCAAGGTTTTCAGACAAGTAGTCCAAATAGGAATGTAAAAAATGTAACTTCAAATTCATTAGACAACCCAAGGCTTTGAAACGTTTCAGCATGTTCTCCACGATGGACTTAAATTTTGATTCTTTGTTGTTACCTAGAAACGTATTTATTGCTTCTTTCAAAGAGTCCCAAGCCCTTTTTTCAACAGTTTTCATTATTGTTTAAAACACGTCATCCTTCATTCATGGGTTTCTGAATATCCGAACCCACAAAAATGCTTTTGTGCTGCCCCTGTGCCAGCAGCCGCCGTTGGTCGGATCCAGACCTTCTAAGAGAGTGGCTCGACCCGGGGGTCTCGCGGACATGTCGAATAAAAGGAGGAATGTAGATGTATGGGCTAGGCCGTATTAAGTTTGTGACGCCACCAACGGTGTGTGGTGAGGTGGGACACCACCGCTGCCGTTATGGGATACCCGGGAGAGATGTAGTGGCAGCTGGATGTTAACCCCTCCGTGTGTAGGGATGATTGCCCCGGGGCCCAGTGTCTTTGTGCAGGGTATGGTGATGGCAAGGGCCGGCGCGCCTGAGCAAGCAGGGGGATGTTTGGTTACTCACAGTAAATGAATCACACGAGTCTTTCGGTAAACCAAAGGTGCTGGTGGCCTGCCGCCCCGGCCGGTTGCATTCAGGTCCCCCACCCAGGCTGGTGGTCGCTGTCCTTTACTCTGCACTTGTTTTTGTGTATGGTGGACTGCCTGGTCTGGAACTCAGGAGTCCGCTCCCGGCTGGATATGGCCTAAGGAGCCGTGCCCGCAGGCGCTGGCCCGTGGGATCTAAGGGCCCTGGCGGTGGCCTTATCCCTATCAGTGGGCTGTTGTCTTCTTTGAGGGACTTTAGGTGGGATAGGACCTATAATCCTGCCCTCAATCATTTAATTAGCTAGGCCGCTGGTTTCGGTCCTGGCTTCAGGGTCCTAGGTGACTAGGGTTTCAGGTCGGCTGTGTGTTTCCTAAGTGAGGAAAGGTGTTGTGCGGGGGCCTATCTGTAACTACCTGGTTTTGTCAGGGCATCACACCTTCCTTCAGACTTGATTCTGACAGTCCCTGAAACTTGGTACACAGGTACTTAAACATCTCTCCTTCTTTCAGTAGCGCTTTCACAAACAGCTTCATCAGTCCAAGCTTACAGTGGAGTGGTGGCAAGAGAACTTTAGGTGGGATCAACTAAGCTTTATGCAACAATGTTCTTGAGTCCCGGTTACAAAGATGTTCTTGTTGGCCAATTTTTTTTGCTCCAGTGAAGAGTCCTAACCTGGCTTTCCAATTCACACAAAAAGCATGTGTTCTGCCTTCTTTTACGTAATGCTGTGAATCTCTAGCATACAGCTAAACCCTAGTTCACATTTCAAATAAACAGACTGTGGAGTTCAATAGCCTTGATTTATTAGCTGGTAACGTGAACTTGATTGCAGTATACATGGAATATACAGTGAATATAGGAATATCCAAGATGCAGTTGAAGACAGAATACGGTATATCCAAGATACTGTTTTATACGGGTAAAAACTATAACAAGAAAATGATTACAGTCAGTACAGTGTTAATACAGAGTTAACATAGCATAACAGTACATGAGATGCAGTTCTTACGAGAATGTAGGTGAAAGGTCACTGCATCTGCAATACATAGAAATCCTATCTAGACAAACAAGACAGGGATGACACTAAAGGTGTAGAAGTACAATGTACAATGCATTTACTACACTCTTCCATCTAGGATTCTATCACTAACACATGTAATTTGCTTTGCTCACCGGATTACACTAGGCAGGGGTGAATGTACAGAGAGGTAAGTCGGCATGTCCTTTCCTGACAAATCCAAAGAGAAAATGGCTGCAGGCTTCTTCTCAGCTCAGGGAGGCATTCCTTACCCAGAATACATTTAGCTTAAAGGGAAACTCAGCAATTCAAAAGAATAACAATGACCTCTAGGGGTTGTAACAGAAATTTCAATGAATGACTATTAGCAGGCTGCCATGAGGCAGAACAGCATGGGTATTTAATATATCCTCCTTGCTGCCCAAGAAGCAATGAGAACATTTTTAGACCACCACATATTGACCATCCATGCTCCTTGTAGTTAAGTTTCTTGAGAATAAAGTCTAAATTCTCACAGCTTTCTTCCAAGTGCATAGCATGTGTGACGCCCTGGACTAGCCAGGTAGTCACAAACACAAAATCACACACACCCCCTCCCCTGGATAGTCTACATCAGTCACACAAAATCCTTGTTGCCTCCTCCAGGGTCTGATGTCCACACCAGGTGGGGCGGAGCCAGGCGGTTGGCCCCACCCACCGAGGAGTTCACAGGCCTGGAGGCGGGAAAAAGCAGTTAGTTTAGTTTTGTAGTGGAAAGTGAGAGGACAGAAACTGTTAGTGTCTGGGTAGGAGCCCAGGCACTGTCAGCAAGGTCGGCAGACGGTGGTGGCCGTCTGCAGGAGGTGGTACAAGTCAGCTGAACCGTAGGACCGGGGACGGGCGGTGACCCGAGGGGAACTGAACCGGTGAGCGGATCTGTACCAAGCACAAAGTTGAAGCCAAAGTCCCTAGACCGAGTCCACAAGGCATCCTGGTTCTGATCCCCTAGCCAGCTCCTAAGAGCTTAGACTAGATCATGCAACATCCATCAACAACCTGGTGACTCCAAGAAGTCCCCTTTTATAGCCATAACCTTCCCTTAGGATATACTGTGCCCTTATCAGATTGGTTGTACAAGGTTGCTTCTCTTATTGGATGAATTTCAAGCTGCATGGATAATGTTCATTTAAATGATGTGGATAGAAAGACTGAAGATATCTACATGTAGTCTGAAATCCATCATGAATCAATACTATTTTACACAGTCATAAGCAGCCCATGGGCATTCACCTGCATTCAAACCAATAACAGCTCATAGACCAGACAATCCATCTACCACTGGACCAAAGACAGGAAGTTAAATCCACTGCCTGCGGTAACCAACTTAATCCTATAGGCTACTCACACAACAAACCCAACAGAAAGGAAAAAAACATGGCTTCGATTATCCATCCAATGAAAACGCATAACCATTGTGAGCCATTGGACAATGCAATTGGACACTTGGTGACATGGTGCACGGCCCAATGAATCAAGTCTTTACTTCATATTCACGGTTTAAGCCCTTGGGTTCTAATGTGCCCAGAGTACATATCCAGAAAGATTCTCTTTCTTTGAGCTAAACACAAGTCAACAATACATTGTAAGCAGATTCTATTACCAGTCCCACACCATTTTGTGACGCATAATCACACAGTGATCCAATTAAGATTCCAAGTCATCGGACATGTCCAAGCCATACGCAGAGGAGGCAATAGAATTAGGAAGCTCAAAGAAAGGGAATCTTTCTGGATATATACTCTGGGCACATTGGAACCCAAAGGCTTAAACCATGAATATGAAGTACAGACTTGATTCATTGGGCCATGCATGGACATAATGGACATAATTCTAATAGGCAGGACAGGTAATAAGGAGCACAAGTTATATGCTAAAATGTGTTGTGTGACAAGACAGACACAGGAAAGGACATGATAACAGGTGTAGGGACCAACAAGGTGAGACAAGGGGTATCAGGATAGGGTCAAGTAGGTATGAATGTAGTAATGGGGCAGGCATAGAGAATTGTATGTGAATGTGAATTACAATAAATCACTAAGGAAAGGAATATGTGAGTGTGTGCCTAATGTAAACTAATATTGTACTGGCAAAATTATAGATGGAAAGGGAGAAGGGGAGGGGGGAGAGAGGAGGCTGTAATTGACTACAAGGGTATGAGTTATGAGTGATCATAGGGATAGTGTTACATAAGTGGAAATACCTATGGAGGACCGGATGTGTAAGCGCATACCTTATACAAACCTATAGAGTGCTGATGGGTGAGAGTGTGATGTTAGATATAAGACATCCTATAGTGAATAGTGAGCCGTAATCAAGTGCAACAGGGATATTTCACGTGACTATGGGAACCTGGAAGGTAAAGAAAGGGGAGAAAAAACTGTTAGACAAGGTAATCAGACATAATGTAACCAGTTGATCAGACATGATCACCTGGTTTGAGACCCCCTGCCTTACACTATATAGATATCATGTTCATTCCCCATCTATCTTGCTCAGGAGAGCATCTCCCTCCCCCGGCACCAAGAGCAGCTCATACTGAATTGTTACATTGACTAGTAACACTGCACACAGAAATGCACCTTAATATTCCACTGTTAACCCTTTCCTCCCAGCAGTAACACACAACTCCTCACCTTGATATCATGGTGATTTATGGTCAGAATGACTTCAATGCGATCAGTGATTTCTATTCTAGCTCTGCTCACATAGATTTTATATCCACACTCAACTATAGGCCGTTCTTCATATTTTGGGGGCTTTTAGTCAGATATACTAGTTTGTGCCTGTATAGTATTGGTGTAGATGGGAGTGTAGGGCATGGGTTACATGGCACTGTGGTGGAATACTGATGGGAGGTATTGGTGCTGTGTTTGATGCTTCTACTGGGTATTTTCCTACAAATACTGGAACAGCTCACTGCTTAGAATGATCCTTCCCAGCTCTATAATATATTATATATACCCCACAATGCAGGCTCACACACACATTTGTCTCAAGTGTGTTGTAGGGACACAGATACAGTCTTGGTCATGTGACTAAAGGCTACTTTACACACTGCGATATCGGTCCCGATATCGCTAGTGTGGGTACCCGCCCCCATCTGTTGCGCGACACGGGCAAATCGCTGCCCATGCCGCACAAACACCGACCAGACCCGTCACACATACTTACCTGCCCGGCGACGTCGCTGTGTCCGGCGAACCGCCTCCTTTCTAAGGGGGCGGTCCGTGCGGCGTCACAGCGACGTCACTGAGCGACCGCCCAATAGCAGCGGAGGGGCGGAGATGAGTGGCCGGAACATCCCGCCCACCTCCTTCCTTCCTCATAGCGGCTGGGAGGCAGGTAAGGAGAGGTTCCTAGTTTCTGCGGTGTCACACGGAGCGATGTGTGCTACCGCAGGAGTGACGAACTACATCGTTACTGCTGCAGTAACGATAATCGAGAATGGAGACCCATGTCACCGATGAGCGATTTTGCACGTTTTTGCAACGATGCAAAATCGCTCATCGGTATCACACGCAGCAACATCGCTAATGCGGCCGGATGTGCGTCACAAATTCCGTGACCCCAACGACTCCGCATTAGCGATGTCGCAGCGTGTAAAGCCCCCTTTAGTGGGAGTGGTGTACAGGGTCTTAGCAGTAAAGAGTATTCCATATTTCTGCCAGATACCCACAGAGATATTGAAATCTGAAAAAAGAGACTTCTGCTCATTGAAGGTAAGAACTGCTCACATAGCGTTCAACTCCACAGCAAACGAGTGTTCTAGCACTGGCATCTCAGCAGGGATATTCCCCTACTACACATGTGTGTCTAGGTCACTGTGACAGTTTACAGGACATAACTCAGGGCACCTAGACAGAAGGCAGAGGGACTACTTTCTATTTCTGGTGTAGAGCTTAGTACAATATATATATATTTATACTATTACATGGGACACATGTACCTTGTATTACCATTATTCGCTGTATATGAACCCCTTTTCTCCGGGCATTATTTGTCTATAGCATTTTTCACGAACCTGAGGCAACTGAGAACCCTTCAGTGAAGGAATTCCACTAACCCTCACAATACCTACCAGGGGCCTCCCTGCAGTAACTCAGGTAGTTGTACCCATTCTCTTTCCGCATTCTATGTGTTCTTCTTCTTTCTTCTTTTTTTTCTTTTTTCTTCTTTTTATTTCTATCATGTAGTTCAGGGGTTTATAGATATATGTCCTGCATCTCATATTTCCTTTAGTGGTGCTTCTTACCCATTCTCATATCATTTACCCTAGTATTTCATGATCCTGAGGCGACTGAGAACCCTTTAATAAAGGAATCCTTTTTCACCTGAATTGTCAAGTGATACTTACCAGTGACTATCACGTAATGTTACAGGTAGTTCCATTTTCTTCCTCTTCTTTCTCTCCTTTCTTCTTTGTCACACGGTCCATTGTGTTATAGCCCACGTGTCATGATAACACTTGTACCATCTTTTCATTTAGATTCCACCTACAATTATTTACCGATTCCAGTTCTGGAATAGGCTTTCATCATCTACTCACTAGAATTCTCAAGTTCATAAGGTACTGAGACATATACATGTTCACACCATTATAAAGAACAAAGTATAAACATTGAGGTTTTTCTCACACCCATGTTCCTGTGTTCTTTGATATGATATGTGTTCATTTCCTTCACTATATAGGATTGCAAGTTTTCCATTTGTACCTTAATGGCAATGACGCTATACAATTGAACACATATCATCCTGTTATCCATATAGGTGTGTATTTACCTGCTTGACTATTTTTGGTTGTTTGATCCAGAATGTTTCTCCAGATAGGTCATGTGGAAATTTTCTTTCCTCAGTACAAATGTTTTCACTATGGCTTTGGAAAATTTTTTTGTATGTGCATCATGGTCATTTGACCCATTGTACTCTCAAGTAGCAATATATTGTACTGTTATGTTGTACTATGTACTAATTACGTGTTTATATGGTTTTGTAACCCTTTATGATCTTAGATAACTTTATCCTTGATAAAGACCTAAAAACAAGTTCGAAACGTTGGATGAATTATCCTTTTGCACAAATAAAGAATTTTCAGCATTCTAAGAGTTCTTTTCTTACGTTATTGATCACTATAGTGTGCCAGAGCTATTTCTATTGAATTAACTCTTATTTTTTCTGAGCACCTGCTATATACACAGTGAGCCAGACATATTCAATTTTCATTCAGAAGGCAGAGGGAAGCCTTAGCAGCTGAGCCTATATCTTGGCTTGTGAGCATTAGAACAGGCCGGCGATTACAGGGTAACATGAAAAATGTCCAGCTTGCATTATGACTAGAACATGACAATATCCTTTTAAGTACTAACCTATGATGCGTTCCTAAGCAGTTGATGTTATATGTTCTACATTTCATTTTCTGCATACTTTACAAGTAGTAGAATTTGCTTTGATATAGGCAACTGGATTTTCACAATGAAAAGGCAAAGGATAACGCCCGAAAAAGACGCCATACATTATGTCAGTGCCATCACTGACAAACCTGGATTGACCATGAAATACATCAATCCCCTTAAAGGTGAGTTAAAACAAGTTTTAACTAAATTGCCTTAATATTGTCATGCATTAGAATGACTGTCTTAGGTAATGATAAATATTTTCTACAGGAAGAGGAGTGTTTGCTGAAACTGAAATTGAAAAAGGGAGTTTTGTTGCAGAATATCGAGGTGAGCTCACGTATGCACTTACGATGGTAGACAACTACTCGAGATTTATGGTTGTGGTACAAGTCAAAGATCTAATGGCCCATACTGCAGCGAAGGTCTTCCAAGCACACTTATGCAGACCTCATGGCTACTCAGAGAGAGTCCTCACAGATCAAGGCACTGCCTTTGAAGCGGAAATCTTCAAGGACTTCTGCAGCTTTTACCGATGCAGGAAGATGCGTACTACACCCTACCATGCTCAAACCAATGGTTATCAACCTGCTCAGGACTTTACCCCATATTCCAGATGTGGCCTTACAAGTGATTTATAGAGGGGTAACAATACGTTGGGATCATCGGATCTAATCTCCCTTTTTATACACCCTAAAATCTTGTTTGCGTTAGAATAAACAATAACATCATAAAGGTATAGCAGTACCGTTTCAAAGTTTCGGTGTCCCAAGCAGCATTCCATCAGCCTCTGGAAGGTTCCTGGCAAATTGCACAGCTCGAAGGGCATGCTTTTGAACTCGCAGAGACCCATCGGGGTGGCAAAGGCGGTCTTCTTCCGGTCTGCCTCAGCAACGGACACTTGCCAATAGTGACTAGTGAGATCAAGGGTAGAAAAATAATTTGCAGTTGTCAATGCAGCTAGCTATTCCTCAATACAGGGGAGTGGTGCTGTCCTTCTTCTTTAACAGGACCAACGGAGCTGCCCAGAGGCTACAACTGTCACGGATAACCCCAGCCTCCTTCATGTTGCTCAACATGTCCTTGGTACACTGGTAATGTGCAGGTAGATTTGGCTTATATCTCTCTTTGATGGGTGGGTGTGCACTTGTGGGGATGTAGTGTTTGACCCCTTTTATTTTTCAAAAGTCTAGCGGATGTTTGCTGAAGACTTGCTCGTATTCTTGCACTAGCCTGTAGACCCCCTTCTTGTGATGTGAAGGTGTGGAGTCAGTGCCTACGTGTAATTCCTTACACCACTCCTCTGGCTGACTTGGTGAGCTGTCACTGAATGGGTGGGCTGAAGCAATGGTGGATGCTGCTGTTTGGATAGCATGTGTATCTACTGAGAACAGCTTATCAATGGTGGCAAATCGGAGCAGCTTAATCTTTTGCTCTCCGCAGTTCAACACTCTCATGGGCACTCTTCCCTTCCATATTAATGAATAAAACTATGATGTAAATAGCATATAGATACCCCACAAATGCAGATAAAAGTAGGTTATGGGAAAAGGGGGAAGAGAGAAACAGGAAAATAGTGGAATAAAGTATAACTTCCAGGTGGGAGAGGAAATGGCAGCACAGCCAGTGGAGGTGAAGCAAGGGGAGCCTGCAACTAAAGAGTTGAGAGCGTTATCACATGGTGACTGAGCCTGATTGTAACGGGAGCATAGAGGTGCCGATCCTGTCTTACCTGCGTTGGTGTAGAAGTGGGTGTCCTGTGGTGGAGTCAGCTATGTGCAGTGGTGGCCGTGGGTTCTTTTATGTGCGACCGTAGTAATAGCTGTGCCCACTTCCTGTATGGGAGTGGAATGCAGTGAGGCTAATGGAACGCACGCCTGCGCATTTGTGTTTAACGTCGCGCATGTGCAGAACGGAGAAAAGGCTGCGCTCACTTCCTAATGAAAGGGAGTGAGACGCAGCTGGGAAGGGAAGGGAAAAGATTAGGGTTTGGGGATGATGAAAGGGCTTTCTACGGGCAAGGATGGCAAAGGGTGGCAGTGACGGAAAGTCAGGCAGATGGTCCTGTCCTGTCCTGTCCGTCCGTCTTTTTGTATCATGAATTGGAAAGACTGCAAGGGGGAGGGGAGGTGCTTGTGCCCAAAAGGAGGAGTTATTCAGATTCATTGCAGTGGGCGGCGGCTGCAAAAAGTACCATTCTCCTTGTTTTTGCTCTGCAAAACAGCCTTTTCAAGGGTTTGGCTTGGGTGACAAAATGTCTTCTGTAGGCGTGGGTTTGTCTCCCTCTCCCTAAGATGTGTCCGGTATAGGCCAGGGTGCCACTCAAGGCCGTAACCAATTCGGGTTATAGCTTCTCGGCCTTTTGGCTAAGATCAAGTGTAGTTTCGGAGGACGCTACCTTGGTCGGTACTGGAAGGTGCCTGGGATTGCACGTCTGCCGGCCTTGAGGGAGTGTGTGCGCCTTCTGGTGACACATAGCCCTCTTGTGCCTGGACGGTTCCCAGGCAACGGGAGGCGATCACCTTTGTTATTTTGAAGTCCTACTGATAAACAGAAAAAAAAAAAATTAAATCTGTTCTTATCAGTTTAATATCTGATACGTCCCCTCTCTAGGGACCATATATTAAATGGATTTTTAGAACAAGGAGATGGAAAAAATCTTGCTCTGTCCACTCCACGCATTGACCTGGTATTGCAGTACCTCCAGGACCGGTGCACCCCTTCTTAACCGAGTTTCCAAAAGCAGAACTCAATTCACCTGATTCAAATGAGCCTCATTAGTGAATTGAAAGAAAGCAAAAACTTTATATGCACCTCAATTTGGCCAATTCACTTTTCACACTTTCACCCTTTTTTTTTATCTTTCACACCTTTTACTTGCTTTATTGATGCAAAAGCTGTGCCAAATAGCAAACTCATCTCCACTCAACTTGACCAACTCTGCTATGTCCCGTGCAGTATCTTATTCTCAGTCTTATCTAGATCATTTGCAATTGAATAGAATAGATCCCTTTTGGACACATTGGATTCAGCTGCTGCAGTGACTGCAGGTGTTAGAAGATGCAGACTTGGCATCAGGTGCTGTCTATCAGATTCCACTCCAATTAAAGCTTCCATTGTTTTTCGGTGTTTTCTTTGAGCAATGATGATGTCTTTAGTGATCTGTTGGCTCCCTCTCCTGGAGGAAGAGTTTGCTTGCTCTTGGACTTTCAAAAAGAGAGGTCATGATAGACATTTAGCTTCTGAGCCCAATTGGGGACAGTCATGGGTGATGAATGTTTTGCAACCTGCTGCGAAGCCTGATACCGCAATATAAGGAACGTCAAATACTAAGAATGGGCGGCCTATGAAAGAATTAGTACTTTCATTAAGCATACTTAAACGGCTAATTGGGAATAGACAAACTGTAAAAAGCCCTCTGAGAAAGCCCCTCTCTATCCTTTGTCAGTAAGCTTTTCTGTAGTCTGCCTCTTGATGTATTTTCCGTTTGAACAGTGCACAACATGAAGTGACGGAACACTGGCTTGTCACAATGTCCCCCGCTGACATCACAATAGCGCTGCTGCCTAGAAAGCCAGCTGCGCAGCAGAAGTTGCTCTTTGGGTGGGATGGTGGGCTAATGTATCTATTCCTGCTTGGTGAGAGTTTGACATGATCTAGAGCAACGAGTTCCAGCGGCTAGCGGTTGATTATTGGCTGTAATGGGGCTTTCTGGCTGGTGCTAGCCTTTCTTCTTAGCACACAGGAACCACAATCCCTACACCATGCTTCGATGGATTCTCTCATCCCAGCCCTATAAAACTACATATTTCACACAGTTATAGGCAGCCCATGGGCATTCACCTGGATTAAAACCCATAACAGCTCATAGACCAAACAATCAATCTACCACTGGACCAAAGACAGGAAGCTAAATCCACTGCCTGCGGTAACTAACTTAATCCTATAGGCTACTCACACAACAAACCCAAGAGAAAGGAAAAAAACATGGCTTCGATTATCCATCCAATGAAAACGCATAACCATTGTGAGCCATTGGACAATGCAATTGCACACATGGTGACATGGTGCACGGCCCAATGAATCAAGTCTGTACTTCATATTCACGGTTTAAGCCCTTGGGTTTTAATGTGTCCAGAGTACATATCCAGAAAGATTCCCTTTTTTTGTGCTAAGCACAAGTCAACAATACATTGTAAGCAGATTCTATTACCAGTCCCACACCATTTTGTGACGCATAATCACACAGTGGCCCAATTAAGATTCCAAGTCATCGAACATGTCCCAGCCATACGCAGAGGAGGCAATAGAATTAGGAAGCTCAAAGAAAGGGAATCTTTCTGGATATATACTCTGGGCACGTTGGAACCCAAGGGCTTAAACCATGAATATGAAGAACCGACTTGATTCATTGGGCCGTGCACATTTTTTCTAACGCCCGGTTCTTTTTCGTGTTCACACTATATATGGTTCCACTATGTATGGAGTTCCATTCTTCCTTGTTTTTTATTTGTCATGTTTGTCATGTCTGATCAACTGGTTACATTATGTCTGATTACCTTGTCTAACAGTTTTTTCTCCCCTTTCTTTACCTTCCATGTTCCCATAGTCACGTGAAATATCCCTGTTGCACTTGATTACGGCTCACTATTCACTATAGGATGTCTTATATCTAACATCACACTCTCACCCATCAGCACTCTATAGGTTTGTATAAGGTATGCGCTTACACATCCGGTCCTCCATAGGTATTTCCACTTATGTAACACTATCCCTATGATCACTCATAACTCATACCCTTGTAGTCAATTACAGCCTCCTCTCTCCCCCCCTCCCCTTCTCCCTTTCCATCTATAATTTTGCCATATATACTAGCAAACACTCAGTGTACCTAGTGGCATCCTATTCGTGGCTATTGGACCTTGCTATAGTCCCACTAGTGCCAAGACATTTGCAGAGCGCATCTGCCTGCGTTGCACACTCCAACTAATTATAAGTAAGCCATTATACTAGCAAACACTCAGTGTACCTAGTGGCATCCTATTCGTGGCTATTGGACCTTGCTATAGTCCCACTAGTGCAAAGACATTTGCAGAGCACGTCTGCCTGCATTGCACACTCCAACTTTTTTAAACTAAGCAATTTTACTAGCAAACACTCAGTGTACCTAGTGGCATCCTATACGTGGCTATTGGACTTTGCTATAGTCCCACTAGTGCCAAGACATTTGCAGAGCGCATCTGCCTGCGTTGCACACTCCAACTAATTTTAACTTAGCCATTATACTAGCAAACACTCAGTGTACCTAGTGGCATCCTATACGTGGCTATTGGACTTTGCTATAGTCCCACTAGTGCCAAGACATTTGCAGAGCGCATCTGCCTGCGTTGCACACTCCAACTCATTATAACTAAGTTGCATTGTCAGGGATATTTATTCTTTATTATTCTGCTGTTAATAAAGCTAGACCACCACTGCAATCTTCACCACCTCTCAATTTTTACTACCACATTTTCAGTCCACAATCTTGTCGCAATCAACATGAGTGGCAAAATGACAGATGCTGGTGGAAAGGGGAAGAGGCGTGGTGGAAAAGGCAAAAAAGGTTTTGTCTGTGGGGAAAGTGGCAAAGCTCCATTATCATCTGCTGAAGATAGACCATCTACCAGCAAAAGTAAGATGTCTACTACTTACCGTGGACAATCCGATGTGCTCCCTTTTTTACGGACACGAACAACAGGAAGAAAGGTAGATGATGGGCAAAAAAGGAAAATGCTTGAATGGATCTCAAGTGGTCCAACAAGTGCCCTCTCAGCCACTTCAAGTACCGCATCCAAAAAACACCAGTCCTCTGAGTTGTCATCCCAATCACACTTGATTTCTCCCAGCTCTGAAGTCTCCATCAGCCCTGCACAGTATGGTGGAACTGAGATGGCTGAGTCTGCAGAGCTGTTCAGTCACACTATAGCCTGGGAATCAGAGGTCTGCTCCCAAGCTACAGTGAGTACAGAACAGGAAATGGTCTGCAGTGATGCCCAGAACCTTTGTGACTCTGATTCAGGCCGTGAGGACCAAGTTTCTGAGCATAATGTTGACCCTTTGTCACAAACTGTAACACCTGTGGTTATAGACAATGAGGAACATACTGATGAAGATGAGACGCAGATACCCGATTGGGATGACAACTTAAATATTCGGTCAGGGCAAGAAGAGGCTCGGTCTGAGGGGGAGGGGAGTGCAAACACAACAATTGATGATGAAGTTCTAGATCCCACCTACTGTCAACCCCCAGTCAGGCACTCGAGGAGGTCAACAGAGGCGGTGGAGGAGGATGCAACCGACGACGAAGTTACCTTGCGCCTTCCTGGACAGAGTCGGAGCACTGGTAGCACGTCTACAACTGCATCCTCAGCCACCACTCTGCCTATGAGCATTATTCGGGGTGGATCAACAGGTCGCATGGCCTCTAAGCCTTGCCTAGCCTGGTCCTTTTTTGACATAGAAAAAGATCGCCCAAATCATGTGATATGTAAAATTTGTCATGATTCTCTTAGTAGAGGTCAAAACCTCAGCAGTTTGACAACTTCTTCCATGAATCGTCACATGAATAAATATCATAGGTCCCGGTGGGAAGCTCACTGTGCTGCAATGCTGCAAGAGCGAACCATCCACCGCCCGCCCCTTCCAGTGCATCCGCGCGCTCTTCATCTTCTAGGACTGTGGGGACAGCTGTCACACCTGTTTTTCCACGCCAAACTTCCACCACTGTAACCGCAACAGGCAGTTTGCTTGTAAGGTCGTCAGTTGGTTTGGAAGGGGAAACAAGTGAGTGTGTACAGCTCTCTCAGACATCGATAGCACCAACGTTGGATGAAGGCAACATCATGTCTCCGCCTGCACTTTCCTCACAAACCTGCATTTTTCCAGGGACACCCTACTCAACACCGTCTACACACAGCAGCCAGATCTCTGTCCCTCAGATGTGGTCAAATAAAAGGCCACTTCCTCCGACCCATGACAAAGCTAAGAGGTTGACTCTATCCCTCTGTAAGCTGTTGGCTACCGAAATGCTGCCTTTCCGCCTAGTGGACACACAGGATTTTAGAGACCTTATGTCTGTCGCTGTGCCCCAGTACCAGATGCCTAGTCGCCACTACTTCTCTAAGAAAGGTGTGCCCGTGCTACACCAGCATGTCGCACACAACATCACCGCTTCCTTGAGAAACTCTGTGTGTGAACGGGTGCATTTCACCACCGATACTTGGACCAGTAAGCATGGACAGGGACGTTACATGTCGCTGACTGGGCACTGGGTAACTATGGTGATAGATGGTGAAGGGTCTGCTGCACAAGTCTTGCCGTCCCCACGACTTGTGTGTCAATCCTCTGTCTGTCCAAGTTCCGCCACAGCTTCTGCATCCTCCACCTCATCTGGGTCCTCCACCTCCGCCCCAAGCCTGCCTGGTCAGGCCACCAGCGTTCTCACTGCGCAGAAGGAATCACGCACGCCTCATTACTATGCTGGCAGCAGAGCGTAACGGCATCAGGCGGTCTTTAGCTTGACATGTCTTGGGAATAAGAGTCACACAGCTGAGGAGTTGTGGTCAGCTCTGCGGTCCGAGTTTAATAAATGGTTGTCTCCACTCAACCTGCAGCCTGGTAAGGCCGTGTGCGACAATGCTGCAAACCTGGGTGCGGCACTTCGCCTGGGCATTGTGACACACGTACCTTGTATGGCTCACGTGTTGAACCTTGTCGTCCAGCAATTTTTAACACACTATCCCGGCCTAGATGGCCTTCTGAACAGGGCACGAAAACTGTCAGCTCACTTCCGCCGTTCAAGCGCCGCAGCAGAGCGACTTGCATCGCTCCAGAAGTCTTTCGGCCTGCCGGTTCATCGCCTGAAATGCGATGTGGCGACACGCTGGAATTCAACTCTCCACATGTTACAGCGACTGTGGCAGCACCGCAGAGCCCTGGTGCAATACGTCATGACGTATAGCCTGGGCCAACGAGATGCAGAGGTGGGGCAGATCACCCTGATGGAGTGGTCTCAGATCAAGGACCTATGCACCCTTCTGCACAGTTTCGACATGGCGACGAATATGTTTAGCTCTGACAATGCCATTATCAGCATGACGATTCCAGTCATTTACATGCTGGAGCACACGCTAAACACTATTCGGAGTCAGGGGGTGGGACAACATGAAGGGGAGGAACTACAGGAGGATTCATATGCGCAAGGGACAACAACATCACCAAGGTCCAGACGTTCATCATCACCAACGCAGCAGGCATGGGACCATGGGGAACAGGGATCGACAAGGGCGCATAGTAGCAGGCGAAATGTTGAGCAAGGTGCAGGAGAACATGAAGAAATGGAGGACGAACTGTCCATGGACATGGAAGACTCAGCGGATGAGGGAGACCTTGGTCAAATTTCAGTTGAAAGAGGTTGGGGGGAGATGTCAGAGGAAGAAAGAACGGGTAGCACCTCTATGCCACAAACACAGCGTGGACTTGGTCCGCATGGCTGCGCAAGACACATGAGTGCCTTTTTGTTGCACTACCTCCAACATGACAGTCGTATTGTCAAAATTAGAAGTGATGATGACTACTGGATTGCCACACTATTAGATCCCCGGTACAAGTCCAAATTTTGTGACATAATTCCAGCCATAGAAAGGGACGCACGTATGCAGGAGTATCAGCAGAAGCTGTTACTCGATCTTAGCTCGGCTTTTCCACCAAACAACCGTGCAGGTGCAGGGAGGGAATCTCCCAGTTGTAACTTGACAAACATGGGACGGTCTCGTCATCTTCAACAGTGTACCCGTACCAGTAGGACCGTATCTGGTGCCGGTAACAGCAATTTTATGGAATCTTTTCATAATTTTTTTAGACCCTCTTTTGCAAGGCCACCAGAGACAACAAGTCTGACACATACTCAACGGCTGGAGAGGATGATACAGGAGTATCTCCAAATGAACATCGATGCCATGACTGTGCAACTGGAGCCTTGCTCCTTTTGGGCTTCAAACCTAGAAAAATGGCCAGAGCTCTCCAGTTACGCCTTGGAGATTTTGTCGTGTCCAGCTGCCAGCGTTGTCTCTGAACGTGTATTCAGTGCTGCTGCACTTTCCCCACAGACAAAACCTTTTTTGCCTTTTCCACCACGCCTCTTCCCCTTTCCACCAGCATCTGTCATTTTGCCACTCATGTTGATTGCGACAAGATTGTGGACTGAAAATGTGGTAGTAAAAATTGAGAGGTGGTGAAGATTGCAGTGGTGGTCTAGCTTTATTAACAGCAGAATAATAAAGAATAAATATCCCTGACAATGCAACTTAGTTATAATGAGTTGGAGTGTGCAACGCAGGCAGATGCGCTCTGCAAATGTCTTGGCACTAGTGGGACTATAGCAAAGTCCAATAGCCACGTATAGGATGCCACTAGGTACACTGAGTGTTTGCTAGTATAATGGCTAAGTTAAAATTAGTTGGAGTGTGCAACGCAGGCAGATGCGCTCTGCAAATGTCTTGGCACTAGTGGGACTATAGCAAAGTCCAATAGCCACGTATAGGATGCCACTAGGTACACTGAGTGTTTGCTAGTATAATGGCTTACTTATAATTAGTTGGAGTGTGCAACGCAGGCAGATGCGCTCTGCAAATGTCTTGGCACTAGTGGGACTATAGCAAAGTCCAATAGCCACGTATAGGATGCCACTAGGTACACTGAGTGTTTGCTAGTATAATGGCTTACTTATAATTAGTTGGAGTGTGCAACGCAGGCAGATGCGCTCTGCAAATGTCTTGGCACTAGTGGGACTATAGCAAAGTCCAATAGCCACAGATAGGATGCCACTAGGTACACTGAGTGTTTGCTAGTATAATGGCTTACTTATAATTAGTTGGAGTGTGCAACGCAGGCAGATGCGCTCTGCAAATGTCTTGGCACTAGTGGGACTATAGCAAGGTCCAATAGCCACGTATAGGATGCCACTAGGTACACTGAGTGTTTGCTAGTATAATGGCTTACTTATAATTAGTTGGAGTGTGCAACGCAGGCAGATGCGCTCTGCAAATGTCTTGGCACTAGTGGGACTATAGCAAAGTCCAATAGCCACGTATAGGATGCCACTAGGTACACTGAGTGTTTGCTAGTATAATGGCTTACTTATAATTAGTTGGAGTGTGCAGCGCAGGCAGAAGCGCTCTGCAAATGTCTTGGCACTAGTGGGACTATAGCAAGGTCCAATAGCCACGTATAGGATGCCACTAGGTACACTGAGTGTTTGCTAGTATAATGGCTTACTTATAATTAGTTGGAGTGTGCAACGCAGGCAGATGCGCTCTGCAAATGTCTTGGCACTAGTGGGACTATAGCAAAGTCCAATAGCCACGTATAGGATGCCACTAGGTACACTGAGTGTTTGCTAGTATAATTGCTTAGTTTAAAAAAGTTGGAGTGTGCAATGCAGGCAGACGTGCTCTGCAAATGTCTTTTTACTAGTGGGACTATAGCAAAGTCCAATAGCCACGTATAGGATGCCACTAGGTACACTGAGTGTTTGCTAGTATAATGGCTTACTTATAATTAGTTGGAGTGTGCAACGCAGGCAGATGCGCTCTGCAAATGTCTTGGCACTAGTGGGACTATAGCAAGGTCCAATAGCCACGTATAGGATGCCACTAGGTACACTGAGTGTTTGCTAGTATAATGGCTTACTTATAATTAGTTGGAGTGTGCAACGCAGGCAGATGCGCTCTGCAAATGTCTTGGCACTAGTGGGACTATAGCAAAGTCCAATAGCTACAGATAGGATGCCACTAGGTACACTGAGTGTTTGCTAGTATAATGGACCTGACATTACCTCTCTACTAACCAGAATCCCACAATGTCTGTCTGCTATTTCATCCTTCTTCTCTGTGCGATTCCTAAAACTTAACATGGACAAAACAGAATTCATTGTCTTTCCTCCTCCTCACTCATCTCCTCCAACAAGCCTTTCCATCAAACTCGATGGTTGCTTACTCTCCCCAGTCTCACAAGCTCGTTGCCTTGGAGTGACCCTCGACTCTGCTCTATCCTTCAAGCCACACATCCAAGCCCTCTTCACCTCATGCCGATTACAACTCAAAAACATCTCCCGGATCCGTGCTTTCCTTAACCAAGAATCAGCAAAAACATTAGTGCATGCCCTCATCATCTCCCGCCTCGACTACTGCAACCTCCTGCTCTCTGGCCTCCCTTCCAACACTCTTGCACCCCTCCAATCTATCCTAAACTCTGCGGCCCGCTTAATCCACCTCTCCCCTCGCTACTCCCCAGCCTCGCCACTCTGCCAATCCCTTCACTGGCTTCCCATCACCCAACGACTCCAGTTCAAAACACTAACTATGACATACAAAGCCATGCACAACCTGTCTCCTCCCTACATCTGTGACCTAGTCTCCCGGTACCTACCTGCACGCAACCTCAGATCCTCACAAGATCTCCTTCTCTGCTCCTCCCTTATCTCCTCTTCCCACAATCGCGTACAAGATTTCTCCCGTGCATCCCCCATACTTTGGAATGCTCTACCTCAGCACATCAGACTCTCCCCTACCGTGGAAAGCTTCAAGAGGAACCTCAAGACCCACCTCTTCCAACAAGCCTATAACCTACAACAGCCCTCAGTCCAGTAGACCACTGCGCAACCAGCTCTGTCCTCACCTATTGTACCATCACCCATTCCCTGTAGACTGTAAGCCCTCGCGGGCAGGGTCCTCTCTCCTCCTGTACCAGTCTGTTATGTACTGTTAATGATTGTTGTACGTATACCCTTTCACTTGTAAAGCGCCATGGAATAAATGGCGCTATAATAATAAATAATAATAATAATAATAATAATGGCTTACTTATAATTAGTTGGAGTGTGCAACGCAGGCAGATGCGCTCTGCAAATGTCTTGGCACTAGTGGGACTATAGCAAGGTCCAATAGCCACGTATAGGATGCCACTAGGTACACTGAGTGTTTGCTAGTATAATGGCTTACTTATAATTAGTTGGAGTGTGCAACGCAGGCAGATGTGCTCTGCAAATGTCTTGGCACTAGTGGGACTATAGCAAGGTCCAATAGCCACGTATAGGATGCCACTAGGTACACTGAGTGTTTGCTAGTATAATGGCTTACTTATAATTAGTTGGAGTGTGCAACGCAGGCAGATGCGCTCTGCAAATGTCTTGGCACTAGTGGGACTATAGCAAAGTCCAATAGCCACAGATAGGATGCCACTAGGTACACTGAGTGTTTGCTAGTATAATGGCTTACTTATAATTAGTTGGAGTGTGCAACGCAGGCAGATGCGCTCTGCAAATGTCTTGGCACTAGTGGGACTATAGCAAAGTCCAATAGCCACGTATAGGATGCCACTAGGTACACTGAGTGTTTGCTAGTAAAATTGCTTAGTTTAAAAAAGTTGGAGTGTGCAATGCAGGCAGACGTGCTCTGCAAATGTCTTTGCACTAGTGGGACTATAGCAAAGTCCAATAGCCACGTATAGGATGCCACTAGGTACACTGAGTGTTTGCTAGTATAATGGCTAAGTTAAAATTAGTTGGAGTGTGCAACGCAGGCAGATGCGCTCTGCAAATGTCTTGGCACTAGTGGGACTATAGCAAAGTCCAATAGCCACGTATAGGATGCCACTAGGTACACTGAGTGTTTGCTAGTATAATGGCTTACTTATAATTAGTTGGAGTGTGCAACGCAGGCAGATGCGCTCTGCAAATGTCTTGGCACTAGTGGGACTATAGCCAAGTCCAATAGCCACAGATAGGATGCCACTAGGTACACTGAGTGTTTGCTAGTATAATGGCTTACTTATAATTAGTTGGAGTGTGCAACGCAGGCAGATGCGCTCTGCAAATGTCTTGGCACTAGTGGGACTATAGCAAGGTCCAATAGCCACGTATAGGATGCCACTAGGTACACTGAGTGTTTGCTAGTATAATGGCTTACTTATAATTAGTTGGAGTGTGCAACGCAGGCAGATGCGCTCTGCAAATGTCTTGGCACTAGTGGGACTATAGCAAAGTCCAATAGCCACGTATAGGATGCCACTAGGTACACTGAGTGTTTGCTAGTATAATGGCTTACTTATAATTAGTTGGAGTGTGCAACGCAGGCAGATGCGCTCTGCAAATGTCTTGGCACTAGTGGGACTATAGCAAAGTCCAATAGCCACGTATAGGATGCCACTAGGTACACTGAGTGTTTGCTAGTATAATGGCTTACTTATAATTAGTTGGAGTGTGCAACGCAGGCAGATGCGCTCTGCAAATGTCTTGGCACTAGTGGGACTATAGCAAAGTCCAATAGCCACAGATAGGATGCCACTAGGTACACTGAGTGTTTGCTAGTATAATGGCTTACTTATAATTAGTTGGAGTGTGCAACGCAGGCAGATGCGCTCTGCAAATGTCTTGGCACTAGTGGGACTATAGCAAGGTCCAATAGCCACGTATAGGATGCCACTAGGTACACTGAGTGTTTGCTAGTATAATGGCTTACTTATAATTAGTTGGAGTGTGCAACGCAGGCAGATGCGCTCTGCAAATGTCTTGGCACTAGTGGGACTATAGCAAAGTCCAATAGCCACGTATAGGATGCCACTAGGTACACTGAGTGTTTGCTAGTATAATGGCTTACTTATAATTAGTTGGAGTGTGCAGCGCAGGCAGATGCGCTCTGCAAATGTCTTGGCACTAGTGGGACTATAGCAAGGTCCAATAGCCACGTATAGGATGCCACTAGGTACACTGAGTGTTTGCTAGTATAATGGCTTACTTATAATTAGTTGGAGTGTGCAACGCAGGCAGATGCGCTCTGCAAATGTCTTGGCACTAGTGGGACTATAGCAAAGTCCAATAGCCACGTATAGGATGCCACTAGGTACACTGAGTGTTTGCTAGTATAATTGCTTAGTTTAAAAAAGTTGGAGTGTGCAATGCAGGCAGACGTGCTCTGCAAATGTCTTTTTACTAGTGGGACTATAGCAAAGTCCAATAGCCACGTATAGGATGCCACTAGGTACACTGAGTGTTTGCTAGTATAATGGCTTACTTATAATTAGTTGGAGTGTGCAACGCAGGCAGATGCGCTCTGCAAATGTCTTGGCACTAGTGGGACTATAGCAAGGTCCAATAGCCACGTATAGGATGCCACTAGGTACACTGAGTGTTTGCTAGTATAATGGCTTACTTATAATTAGTTGGAGTGTGCAACGCAGGCAGATGCGCTCTGCAAATGTCTTGGCACTAGTGGGACTATAGCAAAGTCCAATAGCTACAGATAGGATGCCACTAGGTACACTGAGTGTTTGCTAGTATAATGGACCTGACATTACCTCTCTACTAACCAGAATCCCACAATGTCTGTCTGCTATTTCATCCTTCTTCTCTGTGCGATTCCTAAAACTTAACATGGACAAAACAGAATTCATTGTCTTTCCTCCTCCTCACTCATCTCCTCCAACAAGCCTTTCCATCAAACTCGATGGTTGCTTACTCTCCCCAGTCTCACAAGCTCGTTGCCTTGGAGTGACCCTCGACTCTGCTCTATCCTTCAAGCCACACATCCAAGCCCTCTTCACCTCATGCCGATTACAACTCAAAAACATCTCCCGGATCCGTGCTTTCCTTAACCAAGAATCAGCAAAAACATTAGTGCATGCCCTCATCATCTCCCGCCTCGACTACTGCAACCTCCTGCTCTCTGGCCTCCCTTCCAACACTCTTGCACCCCTCCAATCTATCCTAAACTCTGCGGCCCGCTTAATCCACCTCTCCCCTCGCTACTCCCCAGCCTCGCCACTCTGCCAATCCCTTCACTGGCTTCCCATCACCCAACGACTCCAGTTCAAAACACTAACCATGACATACAAAGCCATGCACAACCTGTCTCCTCCCTACATCTGTGACCTAGTCTCCCGGTACCTACCTGCACGCAACCTCAGATCCTCACAAGATCTCCTTCTCTGCTCCTCCCTTATCTCCTCTTCCCACAATCGCGTACAAGATTTCTCCCGTGCATCCCCCATACTTTGGAATGCTCTACCTCAGCACATCAGACTCTCCCCTACCGTGGAAAGCTTCAAGAGGAACCTCAAGACCCACCTCTTCCAACAAGCCTATAACCTACAACAGCCCTCAGTCCAGTAGACCACTGCGCAACCAGCTCTGTCCTCACCTATTGTACCATCACCCATTCCCTGTAGACTGTAAGCCCTCGCGGGCAGGGTCCTCTCTCCTCCTGTACCAGTCTGTTATGTACTGTTAATGATTGTTGTACGTATACCCTTTCACTTGTAAAGCGCCATGGAATAAATGGCGCTATAATAATAAATAATAATAATAATAATAATAATGGCTTACTTATAATTAGTTGGAGTGTGCAACGCAGGCAGATGCGCTCTGCAAATGTCTTGGCACTAGTGGGACTATAGCAAGGTCCAATAGCCACGTATAGGATGCCACTAGGTACACTGAGTGTTTGCTAGTAGAATGGCTTACTTATAATTAGTTGGAGTGTGCAACGCAGGCAGATGCGCTCTGCAAATGTCTTGGCACTAGTGGGACTATAGCAAGGTCCAATAGCCACGTATAGGATGCCACTAGGTACACTGAGTGTTTGCTAGTATAATGGCTTACTTATAATTAGTTGGAGTGTGCAACGCAGGCAGATGCGCTCTGCAAATGTCTTGGCACTAGTGGGACTATAGCAAAGTCCAATAGCCACAGATAGGATGCCACTAGGTACACTGAGTGTTTGCTAGTATAATGGACCTGACATTACCTCTCTACTAACCAGAATCCCACAATGTCTGTCTGCTATTTCATCCTTCTTCTCTGTGCGATTCCTAAAACTTAACATGGACAAAACAGAATTCATTGTCTTTCCTCCTCCTCACTCATCTCCTCCAACAAGCCTTTCC